>NC_068429.1:13999378-14299378 GCF_023373465.1 Oncorhynchus keta
CAGAGACACACAGCATCCTATACCACCGCCTCAGACAGATTAGACTGCCAGAGACACACAGCATCCTATACCACTGCCTCAGACAGATTAGACTGCCAGAGACACACAGCATCCTATACCACTGCCTCAGACAGATTAAACTACCAGAGACACACAGCATCCTATACCACTGCCTCAGACAGATTAGACTGCCAGAGACACACAGCATCCTATACCACCGCCTCAGACAGATTAGACTACCAGAGACACACAGCATCCTATTTTTATTTATTTATTTATTTCACCTTTATTTAACCAGGTAGGCACGTTGAGAACAAGTTCTCATTTACAATTGCGACCTGGAAAACCTATACCCACATGAGGATAGACCGGCCAATAAGCCAAACTGCTACACACATACCAAAACACACAGATATGTATTATCTACCTAAGTAACCCAAAGTGAATGTAAAACATACGTCCATATAAGATAATAGTCCAATGAATGATGAGATCCCTATGTATCTGTACACACACACACATCTATTTTTCTGCAGAGTACACACTTTTACACCCTATTTACAGAGGTGAGGAAGTGGGCCACATTGTGAAGGCGTAAGCAGAAAATGCAGATTATACAAAACCAAGGCCATGCCCCCCCCCACACACACACACACACACCCACACACACGTTGATGGAGAGAAAGTGAGCGGAGAGAGATGACTCAAGTAACGAAGTAAACTATAAAAAACTACTAAACTACTAAAAATGGACGTGAAACATGGCGTATCACATTTGACGAACCAATCATGCAAATACTGTTATAGAAGGTAATGTTAGAAAAACGAACTGATCTGTGCATCAATAAGGGTATATCGTAAAATACGATATACAGCCCAGCCCTACTTCTGCCATCAGCTGGCAAGACACTGAACAACATTACATAATCTTACGACTTACATTATAATCATCATGCCATAGTTATATAGACCTTATTCCAAAGGGCTGAACTGAGTAAACTGTACCCTAACAGTCTAACCCGAACCCTGTGATGTAAAGTGGAGCAATACAAATCAGATGGTTTTATCTGAACTCAACTGGCAGAAAGAGCTACATGTAAAATAGTAGACGCTACTGTACTAGCTAGAGTCATAACAGATTACTGAACAACCTTGTAATGAATGACTGTTCCACCGCTGGCTTTTAACACACATTATTTATTTGAATCCACAAATCACGTCACAGTCGAGATGGATTCAAACATTTCACAGGTCATGGATATACACCACCGTTCAAAAGTTTGGGGTCACTTAGAAATTTCCTTGTTTTTGAAATAAAAACACATTTTTGGTCCATTAAAATAATATCAAATTGATCAGAAAAACAGTGTAGACATTGTTAATGTTGTAAATGACTATTGTAGCTGGAAACGGCAGATTTTTTATAGAATATCTTCATAGGCGTACAGAAGCCCATTATCAGCAACCATCACTTCTGTGTTCCAATGGCACGTTGTGTTAGCTAATCCAAGTTTATCATTTGAAAAGGCTAATTGATCATTAGAAAACCCTTTTGTAATTATGTTTGCACAGCTGAAAACTGTTGTCTGATTAAAGAAGCAATAAATCTGGCCTTCTTTAGACTAGTTGAGTATCTGGAGCATCAGCATGTGGAGCATCAGCATGTGCTTTTCTTTCAAAAACAAGGACATTTCTAAGTGACCTCAAACTTTTGAATGGTAGTGTATATGGAAACTTATGAACACACAGACACACACATACAGACACACTCACACTCACACACACACTCACACACACACACACACACACACACACACACAGACACAGACACAGACACAGACACAGACACAGACACAGACACAGACACAGACACACACACACACACACACACACACACACACACACACACACACACACACACACACACACACACACACACACACACACACACACACACACACACACACACACACACACACACACACACACACACACACACACACACACACACACACACACACACACACTATCCATATCTGTGAGGGTTCTAGATAAACTGTTATAGACTTGAACATGCACGGCTGTGAGAAGCCATACTACCAGCCTGGAACGGATATTTGTAGGGGTGATTCAGCTTATTTGTTTAATATATACTGTATGTTTAATATATACTGTATGTGTGTCTGAGGGTTAAGGGCTTAAGCCCAAGGTCTTTTTTTGAGACTCTCATTGAGCTCTCTAGAAGGATACGTTTTCAATTCGTAATCAATGGAGGTACAGAGGGGTGAGGGGTCGATGTTGTATCAGTTTTTCTGAGCTCATATTTGTCTGACCTATCGGAAGAGATTGGAGATATACAGTGCAGAGAAACAGATTTGTTCGTGTGAGGTACAAATGAAAGATTGATAAAAGAGAGAAAAATAGAGAAAAAGAGAGTGAGTGAGTCAGAGAGAGGAGAGAGAGTGTGACTATACATTATAGCAGAAGATTGGTAGTGGTTGCAACTCAAAATCACTCCGCGTGTTTGAGCGGGTATGTGTGTGTTTGAGTGGCTGTGTGTATACTTGAGTGGGTGTGTGTGTGTTTGAGCAGATGTGTGTATGTGTATGTGTGCTTTCACAGAGAACTGTAACGTGTGTCTCACACAGGGTTCGTCGCTCATCTTATAATTGAAATCTGGCCTGTGGGATACCACAACAACACTCACATTTTATTCTGCACCTCTGACTTCACAGAATGGAAACAATTTCATCTTAGTTTAGAGAAACTGAACACTGCATCACATTCAGTTCTTAGAAAAGGATTTCTGAGGAAAAAGTTCCTGGCTAGTGCTTTCAGTGGTGGAAAAAGTACTAAATTGCCATACTTCAGAAAAAGTAAAGATACGGTAATAGAAAATGACTCAAGTAAAAATAAAATGCACCTAATCAAATCATATTACATTTTGATTTGATTTGACCTAGTGAAATACTATTTGAGTAAAAGTCTAAAGGTATCTGGTTTTAAATGTACCTTGTCCCTAGGCGGTGGGTATTCCACGCAGGTATTTTTATTTGATTTATTTCACCTTTATTTAACCAGGTAGGCTAGTTGAGAACAAGTTCTCATTTGCAACTGCGACCTGGCCAAGATAAAGCGTAGAAATTCGACACATACAACAACACAGAGTTACACATGGAATAAACAACACATACAGTCAATAACACAGTCGGGGGGGAAAAAGTCTATATACAATGAGTGCAAATGAGGTAAGTTAAGGAAATAAATAGGCCATGGTGGCGAAGTAATTACAATATAGCAATTAAACACTGGAATGGTAGATCAGCAGAAGATGAATGTGCAGGTAGAGATACTGGGGTGCAAAGGAGCAAAATAAATAAATACCAGTATGGGGATGAGGTAGGTAGATAGATGGGCTGTTTACAGATGGGCTATGTACAGGTGCAGTGATCTGTAAGCTGCTCTGACAGCTGGTGTTTAAAGCTAGTGAGGGAGATGTGAGTCTCCAGCTTCAGAGATTTTTGCAATTCGTTCCAGTCATGGGCAGCAGAGAACTGGAAGGAAAGACGACCAAAGGAGGAATTGGCTTTGGGGGTGACCAGTGAGATATACCTGCTGGAGCGCGTGCAACAAGTGGGTGCTGCTATGGTGACCAGTGAGCTGAGATAAGGCGGGGCTTTACCTAGCAGATACTTGTAGATAACCAGTAGCCAGTGGGTTTGGCGACGAGTATGAAGCGAGGGCCAACCAACGAGAGCGTACAGGTCGCAATGGTGGGTAGTGTATGGGGCTTTGGTGACAAAACGGATGGCACTGTGATAGACTGCATCCAGTTTGTTGAGTAGAGTGTTAGAGGCTATTTAATAGATGACATCACCGAAGTCGAGGATTGGTAGGATGGTCAGTTTTACGAGGGTATGTTTGTCAGCATGAGTGAAGGATGCTTTGTTGCGATATAGGAAGCCGATTCTAGATTTAATTTTGGATTGGAGATGCTTAATGTGAGTCTGGAAGGAGAGTTTACAGTCTAACCAGACACACAGGTATTTGTAGTTGTCCACGTATTCTAAGTCAGAGCCGTCCAGAGTAGTGATGCTGGACGGGCGACAGGTGCGTGCAGTGATCGATTGAATAGCATGCATTTAGTTTTACTTGCGTTTAAGAGCAGCTGGAGGCCACGGAAGGAGAGTTGTATGGCATTGAAGCTCGTCTGGAGGTTAGTTAACACAGTGTCCAAGGAGGGGCCAGAAGTATACAGAATGGTGTCGTCTGCGTAGAGGTGGATCAGAGAATCACCAGCAGCAAGAGCAACATCATTAATGTATACAGAAAAGAGAGAATTGAACCCTGTGGCACACCCATAGAGACTGTCAGAGGTCCTGACAACAGGCCCTCCGATTTGACACACTGAACTCTATCAGAGAAGTAGTTGGTAAAACAGGCGAGGCAATCATTTGAGAAACCAAGGCTGTCGAGTCTGCCAATAAGAATGTTGTGATTGACAGGGTCGAAAGCCTTGGCCAGGTCGATGAACACGGCTGCACAGTAATGTCTATTATCGATGGCGGTTATGATGACGTTTAGGACCTTGAGCGTGGCTGAGGTGTTAACTTGGCTTTCGAAGACCTTAGAAAGACAGGGTAGGATAGATATAGGTCTATAGCAGTTTGGGTCTAGAGTGTCACCCCCTTTGAAGAGGGGGATGACCGCGGCAGCTTTCCTATCTTTGGGAATCTCAGACGATACGAAAGAGAGGTTGAACAGGCTAGTAATAGGGGTTGCAACAATTTCGGCAGGCAATTTTAGAAAGAGAGGGTCCAGATTGTCTAGCCCGGCTGATTTGTAGGGGTCCAGATTTTGCAGCTCTTTCAGAACATCAGCTATCTGGATTTGGGTAAAGGAGAAATGGTGGGGGCTTCTGCGGGTTGCTGTGGAGGGTGCCGGGCAGTTGACTGGGGTAGGGGTAGCCATGTGGAATGAGGTAGTGGCAGTGCTGGTGACACTAGCTGCAGTAACACATGGGAGGGGGTCACACTCGGTCAATCAGAGAGGGAGCAAATTATTGTGGCCCTGGCGGCACAAAATAATCAAAAGGCCTGACTGCTCAGAGATGCTTGGGAAAATGGTCACAACGGGGGACCAGCATGTGTGTGTTTCAGGGGAAAGAGACGTATCTGACCTCGATCAGGTAGGACTTTACGTATCTGACCTCCATCAGGTAGGACTTGGCGTATCTGACCTCCATCAGGTATGACTTGGCGTATCTGACCTCCATCAGGTATGACTTGGCGTATCTGACCTCCATCAGGTATGACTTGGCGTATCTGACCTCCATCAGGTAGGACTTGGCGTATCTGACCTCCATCAGGTATGACTTGGCGTATCTGACCTCCATCAGGTAGGACTTGGCGTATATGATCTCCATCATTGGTTAAGCAAATCTTCCATTCTAACTCAATGTTGCATGTCTTCTCAAACAGCTACAACTGTATATGCATTCAGACATCAAGTCTTCTGTTGAGTTGGGCTCGGGGATGGAATAAGTGTTGAACATCTGAGCTTGTGGTTGTTTGTGGGTGTGTGTATTTAGGGTGTGTGTATTTATCCCACATCTGTTGCTAAGGGGTAACGATGTTTGAGACATTATAGGATGAAGAACCATTTTTTTTCTCCCAAAATAATAATTGCTTTCCAAAAAAGGTCATTTTTGTAATGCTAGTACGCGTTTATGTGTTTAGTGTTTAGGCAGTAGGGATGACAGAGCAGTAATATTGATAGGTGTGTGAATTGGACCATATAGCTGTCCTGTCTGAGCATTCAAAATGGAACGAGCACTTTTCCGTGTCAGGGAAAATTTATGGAAGGAATATAGCAGAGGAAAAGTAAAAGTTGTCAAAAATATCAATAGTAAAGTAGTTTTTTAAAAGTATTTTTACTTAAGTACTTTACACCACTGAGCAGTTTGATAGTGTGTATATGTGTGTGTGTCTATTTCAGTCTATGCAGTTATTCACAGGTTTTGAATATTGATAATAGCTGCCTGTATTTTCAGTCTTTTATTTGTGGGTTAAAATACCTTCATATTTAACCATTTGTATTTGAAATACTTATTTTCTGTCTATTTGAAGTAGTTTCAAATAATTTCCTATAAAAATAGTATTTTGAAATACTTATTTCCAAATACATTTAAAATACCCAAACAGGCATGAGTTCAAATGCATGGAGTATTTCAATATTTGTATGCATTTGAGTATTTTCAAATACATGCCAATCCTTTCCAAATGTGTTTTCAAATACATTCCAATATTCAGCTATTTCCATTTTCAAAGACATTTTTTCCAAATATATGTACTCACTTTAAAATATATGTGAAAGTAATTGAAATACAATAAACAGTATCTGAATGCAGGTCTTGTGTGTGTGTGTGTGTGTGTGTGTGTGTGTGTGTGTGTGTGTGTGTGTGTGTGTGTGTGTGTGTGTGTGTGTGTGTGTGTGTGTGTGTGTGTGTGTGTGTGTGTGTGTGTGTGTGTGTGTGTGTGTTACAGGATTTGCATCTGTACTAACATTGTAGCCGTTAAGGTTGTGGCAGCAAGAAAATATGATCCATTCTTCCAGAGCAGATAAAATAATGTGTCCTTGGACTTTGCGTTGTATCAACATATTTTGGGAGTTATTGGAATTTATGACATTTTCAAAGATATTATTGTGTCCCGAGTCTTTTGAAAGCACATAGTATAAAAAAAAGAGTTCCCTGTCTTCTTAGGGGTCGTAAGGTTCAACGGTGAAACTTTGAACAAAGTTTAACTTATGAAGACCGAGTGAAGCTTTCATAAACCCTTTATAAAGCCTACATAGAATATACTTTATTTAAAGTGTGACCGCTTCAACTGACAGTAGTATTTGAAAAGGCCTGAAGCATATGTAGCAAATCCATCAAGATGATATACATTGAGGTCTGCCTGCGCTGCTGGTGTGAGACAGGTAATGCCCTATTGTAATGACCTTGCCAAGGGGCTCCTAAAGGGAATTTGAATACTTTATTTTGAACACCAAAATGACAATCGCAAATTACGATTCAGCCCTCTAAGACTAGTATTAAGTTAGGATTCAGCCCTCTACGACTAGCATTAAGTTAGGATTCAGCCCTCTAAGACTAGTATTAAGTTAGGATTCAGCCCTCTAAGACTAGTATTAAGTTAGGATTCAGCCCTCTAAGACTAGTATTAAGTTAGGATTCAGCCCTCTAAGACTAGTATTAAGTTAGGATTCAGCCCTCTAAGACTAGTATTAAGTTAGGATTCAGCCCTCTAAGACCAGTACTAAGTTAGGATTCAGCCCTCTAAGACTAGTATTAAGTTAGGATTCAGCCCTCTAAGACTAGCATTAAGTTAGGATTCAGCCCTCTAAGACTAGTATTAAGTTAGGATTCAGCCCTCTAAGACTAGCATTAAGTTAGGATTCAGCCCTCTAAGACTAGCATTAAGTTAGGATTCAGTCCTCTAAGACTAGTATTCAGTAAGGATTCATCCTTCTAATAGGCTGACCACACCGCACGCCGCATGCACGAGCGTTGCAAAATACATTTTGAAATCCATGTAATTAAATTATTGCACCCACACTGCTAGCACGCCAACGAGCGTCTGAGTTGCCAAGGGCTAATCTCGCCATCACGGTTGACAACTCCATTGTGTCCTCCTCCCAGAGCGCTAAGAACCTTGGCGTGATCCTGGACAACACCCTGTCGTTCTCAACTAACATCAAGGCGGTGGCCCGTTCCTGAGGTTCATGCTCTACAACATCCGCAGAGTACGACCCTGCCTCACACAGGAAGCGGCGCAGGTCCTAATCCAGGCACTTGTCATCTCCCGTCTGGATTACTGCAACTCGCTGTTGGCTGGGCTCCCTGCCTGTGCCATTAAACCCCTACAACTCATCCAGAACACCGCAGCCCGTCTGGTGTTCAACCTTCCCAAGTTCTCTCACGTCACCCCGCTCCTCCGCTCTCTCCACTGGCTTCCAGTTGAAGCTCGCATCCGCTACAAGACCATGGTGCTTGCCTACGGAGCTGTGAGGGGAAGGGCACCTCAGTACCTCCAGGCTCTGATCAGGCCCTACACCCAAACAAGGGCACTGCGTTCATCCACCTCTGGCCTGCTCGCCTCCCTACCACTGAGGAAGTACAGTTCCCGCTCAGCCCAGTCAAAACTGTTCGCTGCTCTGGCTCCCCAATGGTGGAACACACTCCCTCACGACGCCAGGACAGCGGAGTCAATCACCACCTTCCGGAGACACCTGAAACCCCACCTCTTTAAGGAATACCTAGGATAGGATAAAGTAATCCTTCTCACCCCCCTTAAAAGATTTAGATGCACTATTGTAAAGTGGCTGTTCCACTGGATGTCATAAGGTGAATGCACCAATTTGTAAGTCGCTCTGGATAAGAGCGTCTGCTAAATGACTTAAATGTAATGTAAATGTAAATGGCTAAAATAGAAGTTCTATTTCTGACACAGATCACGCTGCAAGTCCTTCCTCTCCCATCTCCTCTTTGGTTTGTAGAAGCAGGTACCCACGTATATATAATAATAATATATGCCATTTAGCAGACGCTTTTATCCAAAGCGACTTACAGTCATGTGTGCATACATTCTACGTATGGGTGGTCCCGGGATCGAACCCACTACCCTGGCGTTACAAGCGCCATGCTCTACCAACTGAGCTACAGGACCACGTGCCATCTCCTCATTGGTTATACCCACGTGGGTGATGAACGAGGTCAGTGGCGGTAATGCACCTAATTTATGAAAGTTGCCAATCGCAATATAAAGTCAAGAGAAGAAAAGGCCTGGAAGGAAGAGAGATGAGTAGAAACTATTTGGTTGACCGTTTTATGTGTGGATTAATTGTCGGAGTAGAGGACCTTGGGCATTTCAGGTAAAATAATAACTCAATGTTTATATCCCAGGACAAATTAGCGAGCTAAATAGGACAAGTTAGCTAGCAAGTGCAAGCTAGCTAGCTAAATTGCCATACATGTTTAATGCTTTTCGACCAAATGTAATTAATTTGAGAGTTTGTTTTGATATTTTAACCTGCGTGTCGTGATCGTTTTTGGTGTGGGGGGACAAAACACATTTATGCACGATGGAGCACGTGCGCAGCTGGTTTGGGTTCCGCGTTAGACCAGAATTAAGTTAGGATTGAGCCCTCTAAGACTAGTATTAAGTTAGGATTCAGCCCCTAAGACTAGTATTAAGTTAGGATTCAGCCCCCTAAGACTAGTATTAAGTTAGGATTCAACCCTCTAAGACTAGTATTCAGTAAGGATTCATCCTTCTAAGACTAGTATTAAGCCTTCTAAACCTAGAATTCAGCATTCTAAACCTAGCCTTAAGTTTATTTTAACTAGGCAAGTCAGTGAAGAACAAATTCTTATTTTCAATAATGGCCTAGGAACAGTGGATTAACTGCCTGTTCAGTGGCAAAACGACAGATTTGTACCTTGTCAGCTCGGGGATTTGAACTTGCAACTTTTCGGTTACTAGTCCAACGCTCTAACCACTAGGCTACCCTGCCGCCCCGTTAGGATTCAGCCCTCTAAGACTATTCAATTATATACAGTATGACATCCTTCTCTGCTGGAGTTCACCTCTCTGCTCCACTCTAATCACCATAGCCATCATTTCCCCTTCCTGCTTCCTTTAAAGCTGCACTGCTAGAACACCCTCACATCCTCTTAAGCAGGCCGTGAAACACACACACACACACACACACACACACACACACACACACACACACACACACACACACACACACACACAAACAAACCAGGGTTTCCGTTCGGAAAATCTGGCGCCGGACATTTGACCGGCAGGATTTTCATTTACTGGACATTTGAGAAATTTACCGGACCCATATGCACTGGATGAGTAACCTGATTAGGGCGTCCACCCATAGTGCTCAGAATAACAGAAATCACATTTAGATTATGGTAATTCATATTACCAGAACATGCAAGTCGAGGGAGCAACAATGTGTGGTCCCTTCTTCCCGAATTCTGATGTGCACTTTGAAGATGTTAGATTAACTGTCCACATTTACTTATCCTCAGCCAACAAGATGAGTAACGAACAGCAAAATCACTAGCCTGTCAATCTACTATCCCCCATAGTAGAAAAGTTTACCTATTCTATTGGTCAGCTTGTCAATAAATAAATAAATAGCCTATTCCAAACAGACTCTGGGACAGTTGTTGGACGATCCCAAATTCATACCATTCAAACCAGTAGACCTAGGCTACATTAAAATGTTAAAAAGCAATTAGTCTGATGGAAGAGATCAGAATTTTTAGCTTAAAATGTTGATCAACTATTAATTCTTCATATTATAAGTGCAGCAATGCGCAGAGAGTAGGCTACGAGCAAATGTTTGTTCCATAATGCAATTCATGGGAAAACACTGTTGTCAGCAGCGCACGGCACATGCAAGCAGTTTCATATGACAGAGATGAAAATACCCGATTTGAAATTTAGAAAGAGAGCCTCCCGAGTGGTGCAGTGGTCTAAGGCACTGCACCACAGTGTTTGAGGTGTCACTACAGACCCGGGTTTGATCCCAGGCTGTGTTGCAGCTGGCTGTGAATATGAGACGCATGAGCATCGTTAGGGGAGGGTTTGGCTGGCCGGTATGTCCTTGTCCCATCGTGCTCTAGTGACTCCTTGTGGTGGGCTGGGAGCATGCACGCTGACACGGTAGGCAGATGTACAGTGTGTCCTCTGACACAGTGGTGCGGCTGGCTTCCGGGTTAAGCGAGCAGTGTGTCAAGGAACAGTGCAGGTTGGCAGCGTCGTGTTTTGGAGGATGCGTGGCTCTCGACTTTCGCCTCTCCTGAGTCTGTACGGGAGTGGCACCGATGGGACAAGACTGTAACTACCAATTGGATATCATGAAAAACAGGTAAAACTAACAAACATTTTTGGGGAAAGAGGGGAGCTCTAATATGCAACAACTAGCATGGGTTGCTAATAGGGGTTCGGTTAAATGCGGAAGACACATTTCAGTTGAAGTAATTCAGTTGTACAACTGACTAGGTATCCCCCTTTCCTTTCCTAATATGACTACGATTGTGGCTTTGGCTACTGGACAATGAAAGAAAATATATGGTCTGATTTTGGAAAGGCTACTTTGAAGCAAGGTAAGATGTGGTAAAATATTCAGGTTTCAAACAATTAAGTATATGTTTTCAAAATGCATACTGCCTCCAGCTCATTGCAAAGTGGTATGTGAGACACTGACGAAGCCTGCCTTCCATTGCCTAGATTTTCTGTTTGAGATGATGGAGCAGCAGCTCTTGTGCTGCCTGACAGATGTGTGATAAATAAGATACATAACAAATTTACTGTACACGCACCAATTTAATTCCACTAAATGATGTAAATTAAACTATAGACCAATAAGCATGACAAGTTAAATGTATTTCCAATAACTGGTATTTCCATCAACTGGTATTTCCATCAACTGGTATTTCCATCAACTGGTATTTCCATCAACTGGTATTTCCATCATTGAAGAAGCAGCATTTTGAAATTGATTTTTTTCTTCTTCTCCCGGACAATTAGCTAGCGGCAATTTTATTTATCAGCTTTTCTATTATTTATTTTTTATTCGGCCAAAAGCCAGCTAACGTAAACCATGACACAGACACACACAACCTGACGCACACACACACACACACACATAGGACACATGACATACATACTGAATGCATTACATGACTTCTCAACTCCTCAATAATACATAATTGGATATACAAGGATTTTATAATTACAAGTACACACACAGTCTCCTGAATTTACCCTGCCTACCATTGTATTCTTCGCTCTCTCTGTGGGCCTAGGAACATTATTGAGACAGGAATGCACTGAACTCTTATCCCTACGACAATGTTGTGCTGACTTTGGCAGACTTGTACTTCTCAGTGGGTCTGGAAAGCCATAACATAATCCAGTCTGGGAAGTCAGTGATAGGACCGTTTTCATAATACAGTAGAATAATGCTTGGGAAGCTGTTAAATCCAGTGGTGTATAGAGTTTACAGCCTTCATCATCTTCAGTCCCTTGCCATCAACCATCATCTTCCTCATCATCATCAACGCCATCAACCATAATCATCATAATAATCATCAACCGTCATCATTATCACCATCAACATCATAGCCCTCAACCATCATCTTCCTCATCACCATCAACATCATAGCCATCAACAATCATCTTCCTCAATACCATCAACATCAACATCAACATCATCGCCATCAACCATTAACCCTCATCATCATAGCCATCAACCATCATCATAATAATGATCATAGCCATCAACCATCAACCACTTACTGTCATCCTCATCACCATAATCATAGCCATCAACCATGATCTTCCTCATCACCATTAACATCATCGCTATCAACCATAATCATAATAATCATCATAGCCATCAACCATTAACCGTCATCATCAACACCATAATCATAGCCATCAACCATCATCGTCATAGCCAACAACCATCATCATAATAATCATCATAGCCATCAACCACTTACCGTCATTATCATCACGATAATAATAGCCATCAACCATGATCTTCCTCATCAACATTAACATCATCGCTATCAACCATCAACCATCATCATCATAATCATAATCATCATTGAGATTGCTATGAGGCCAGACTGTTTTGCATGGTAATAATAATAGGAATAGGGAGACAGATCTGTGACCATATGGTGAAATCTCTTGGCCCAAGGGATTGGTGAGCGGACCATCTGGTGAATTCTCTTGGCCCAAGGGATTCGTGAGCGGACCATCTGGTGAATTCCCTTGGCCCAGGCACCAACTGTGCCTACATAAGGACAATAGTACTGTGTGCGTGCGGTGGTGTGATTGGAGGGAGGTGGATGACGCCAATCGAGAGTTGCATGGTTCAACGCTGCAAGCCACCGCTCACAGAAGTTTCATTGTGGGGTTTCACCGCTGGACTGAAAGGGTGCATGGCCTTTTACACACACGTCATTTCTAACCACACAGTCATTGCGATGATGCACGGAAGTTTCACACACACGCCGGTGGTTAATATCATAACTTCTATGGTAACGATCGAGGAAATGAGAGGGAGAGAGACAGAGCGATAAAAGGGGAACCAAGTAAAAGTAGCTTAACGTCTGAAACTTTCAGGTCTTCCAGCCTTAATCTTGGTCATTGAAATTGCAATGGAGGATTGTACTGCTTAAAAACATAAGAATGGGAAGCATAGAAATAGTGCACATAGAACTGATCTACCACTTCTTAGACTTGCATTCAATGAGAAAACAGATCTATAATACACATTTCTATGTGAATTTGGTCAGGTCACCCAAAAAGTTACACAATGCAGCTTTAACCTAACCCTTGTTCTTAAACCTAACCTTAACCCCTACCCTTCATTAATTTTGACCGCTATGCCTTTAATGATCAAATCCATCCATCCATTGTCATGTGTTGTGGCATTTCCCGACAAGCACTATGCCATCCTTATAACAATGTTGTGGGTGTGGCGAGGAGATTTGTTTCTCACTTAAGTCTCAGCTAGGCCTAAAAAACAAACATTCATATTTGAGTCATTTTACAACCCACATTCTTATCCAGTGTGTCTTCTATTGCGACATACAAGGGGAATAGAACGGCATACAAATTAGTTTCACAAGTAAAACTCTTGAAAAGTAAGGTATCGTTTAGACCAGGGCAATCACAAGGAATTCTCATCAACATATCATCAATGCTTCTCTTCACTACTACTTTTTTTTAGTAGACTTGTAAAAGTATACGTGAAAAAGTCTTCACAAAGAGTCCAATAGCGTGTTCACCTGACCTTTTTTCTTTAGCCTCAGCTCACACCTTTTCTTCAGCGTTTCCTTTCAAAATTGGTGGAATTCGTCAACGTGATGTACGTGGAAATCCAAACCTCACGAGGCGACCTCAGATTAGAGAAATTATTAAACTCTTACTTGTGGCTCTAACCAAACTCTCCCTCTTCACTCACGCACACCAGTGACTGACGTCAATATCAGTTCAAAAGTTCCTCACTGTCAAGTGTCAACCCAATACTCTAACACCACACAACCTGCACTTACTAACTTAGCACAGTTTACGACATCAGAGTACTGTGTACAGGACTGCTGGGAGAACATTCTCACACACAGCTTTATTCTTGTGACATTTCAGGACTTTTGGGGGAGTCCCTCTTTTTTTACAATTAAAAATCATATTTTCCCGAACCTAACATTAACCTAACCCTAACCTTAACCCTAAACCTTAAGCTTTAGTTTTTGAAGATATTCTGGACACAAAACAAGTTATTGTTTGACAACCCTGTCCTGATAAATTAGGAAAACAAGTACACACACACTTCAATATGAAAAAACAATCTTACCCATTTCCCTATGTGAAAGTCATTCACTTTTTGACAACAATGCTAGGCTAGTTTGTTTGCGCTTGCTAACCTGGATTGGCAGGCTATGACTATAACCTTACCAGGGTGGTGAGTTAATGGACAGAAGCTATGCTGGGTTATTAATTAATGGGAATTGACTGGGTCTGTACAATTTCTCGCTAACACCTATAGTACAGTGCTGCTAGGGGATCAAGGGTTATGGCTCAACCCTGCTAAGGGATAGTTTTCTGTGTTTTCTTATAACCACACCCCACCACCATCTCCATCACCACACACCTTTCCGGCTGTCCATTAGTGCTGTGTCATCTCCCAGCAGATGTAGGTAGGTCCCTCAAATAAAATGGCCGCTAATAAGAGAAAAAAGAGCAAACCCGGTGGTCTGATAATAGATCCAAGCTGAGTTTGAATGCAGGGGGCGCTCTTGGATTGGGTGAAAAAGGGGCGTGGAGTAGTTTATTAAGGAATGCAGCTGTTTGTATCAGTTTACCGCTAGGCTCATACTACCTTCGCTACTCCCAGAATGTGAGCTAACCCTTCCCACATAGCGTCTGGGTCAAGTCTTCCTGTTCCTCCTACATGGAAAAGGCTGCAATGTGGTACTCATTTGATTAAAGAGATTTGTGGGTAGATAGATATTTTGGGGTTTTTGACCTTTTGACAGTACAACTCCATTTGCCACAAGTCTCCTTGCTCATCGACATGAAAAAAGCTGCTGGATTTGTAGATAAAGAGACAGATAGTAGCTAGATGTTGAAATGAGTATGTGCTTACAACCTGCCTGTCTGCCAGAAACACTGTAGTTTGTCACGCACGGATGTAAAAACCTATCCATCCTAGGTAAAGGCAACTCTGCTACCTTATTCTTGAGATTTACAGACAGTCTTTTTTTGTGGGGCTCTAAGTACTGTTCAACTTGTACGAACATGCTAGTGTTTGGTTTGATTTCGAGACAAACAAGGAAAGGTGATGCAGTGAATCGGAGGCCTTATTCTATTTATGGGTTCTATCTCATGCGATTACTACTTTTAGTTCTACCATGGTTTTCTTCTATTTTTGTTGCTGCAATTCCTTTAACAGTTTCTTTGCCAAGTGGAGCAAGCCTAATCCGTCGTTCCTTAACACCACTGATACACCCAAAAGTGCACAAACCGAAGCGGTACTGTATGAACACAAGTTTTGGGCTGACTAGCACATGATCCTCAGATAAGGGAGTGGTGCCGTGCACCCCGGACATTTGACAATGAGACAGAGAGCCAGGTTTGGATCCTTCCCTTCCCTGCACTGTAGCCACTTGGAACTTAGTCAGCAGCATACTGTTATAAACTACAGCAGCAGTGGGCATGGAGTTGCTTAGCAACATCAACATTGTATTTTCTTTTGTGTTTAATTGCAATTCGGTCTTGGGTATTCTGAGACCAGGATTAAAGAATGCTATCCTGCAGTATGGAATTTGAATCTATGTTCGCATTTACATCTCAGTATAATCCAAGTCTAAGAGTGTAGTTACATTGATGTCTTCTGAGTGGGTCCAGATGGAAATTCCTCATGCAGATAGAAAATATTTGAAATCAGTCTATAATTAAAATACCTACAGAATTAATTAAACTCAAACCGTATACTGCAGGGCAATTCCAAGGTAACGGAATTATGCTGAGACTGATTTTTCACTCAGTATAATTCTGTTACCATGGAATTGCCCTGCAACAAAACAACAGTAGCTACAGTTTTTCAAAGCAAAATGCTCTCGACCACTTTAGGTCTGATCAACAACAGTTTCAATCAACAGCTGTTGATCAAAATACTCTGCTAGGCTCTAAGAGCTTGCCATACTAATGCAGAGAGTAAAGAGAAGCTTGCAGTGTTGACTGTGGACCCTAAAGCTCAGGATTTTCCCCACATTTCTGGAACTCTCTCTCTCTCTCCCTCTAGTGATTACTGACTCTGAAGGAATCAGAGGAACGTACATTACATGATCAAAAGTATGTGGACACCTGCTCGTCAAACATCTCATTCCAAAATCATGGGCAAGGAGTTGGTCCCCCCTTTCCTGCTATAACAGACTCCATTCTTCTGGGAAGGCGTTCCACTAGACTGGAACATTGCTTTGGGGACTTGATTCAATACAGCCACAGGAGCATTAGCGAGGTCGGGCACGGATGTTGGGCGATTAGGCCTGGCTCGCAGTCAGTGTTCCAATTCATCCCAAAGGTGTTGGATGGGATTGAGGTCAGGGCTCTGTGCAGGTTCTCAATTGGCGTCATCCAGTCAAGTTCTTCCACACATATCTCGAAAAAACATTTCTGTATGGGACCTTGCTTTGTGCATAGGGTCATTGTCATGCTGAAACAGGAAAGAGCCTTCCCCAAACTGTTGCCACAATTTTGGAAGCACAGAACCATCTAGAATGTCATTGTATGCTGCAACATTAGGCCTAGCCCAAACCATGAAAAACAGCCCCAGACCATTATTGCTTTAATAAGCCCAATCATTGTGCAACAATTCTAAAGGCAATCGAATGAAAAACAAACAAACAATGGCCACGATTATAAAGAGCTACTATTTGTATTTCTCAACTGGCAATTGAAGTGTGCTTCCCATTTGCCATGGGCAAATAGGCAGGCTTCATTCAGCGTGTCACACACCACTTAGAGTAGACGTTTCTTTTCACAGGAAAATGTTAGCTTTTAAAAAACACATTTAAAGCAATTCTACTACACTTTATATAACTGGAGACATTAGCAGAATCTGTTTTAATACAACAGAAATGTCAGGATAGCCTACTCTGCTGACACTGACAAACAGATCAATAAAAACTACGTCTGATCCATTTATAAGGCCTATGAAAAGGGGACACACAAATACAATATGACGTCCATCTAACCTGGAGGAAATGATTGTCCTAAAACAAACAAAAGTGGTATTGACTCAATGATAAAGACAGTGAATATGCACACTCACCAGACATATGGCTGATGTTCTCCGCTCAATGAAGTTGAGAATTTTGATAACTAAAAGACAGATTAGACTATTTTCAGTGTCTTCTCTTTACAGCAATAGACATTCGTTTTACAACCTGTTTTTCCGCAATTGCAATTTTAAATATTGCGATATGCCTGGCTGGGTCTCTTTTTCACTGACAGTCGCAACTCAATAATCATGTATTTGGTATTTGCCACGCACTCTGCCCAAATTGCAGGCCCTCCGACTGTAGGCTATGCGATACATTTTTGTTGTTTTATGTAGGACAAAACACACATCACGAGAAGAGAGACAACACAACACTAAATAAAGAGAGAGCTAAGACAACAACACATCATGGCAGCAACACATGACAACACAGCATGGTAGCAACACAACACAGCATGGTAGCAACACAACATGACAACAACACGGTAGCAGCCCAAACATGTTACAAACATTGTTAGGCACAGACAACAGCACGAAGGGTAAAAAGGTAGAGACAACAATACATCACGCGAAGCAACCACAAGTTACAGTGAGCGAACACACACACCATATGCGAGCTATACATACACCAACACACAAACACAGACAAACATGAGTATTAGACGAGAGGGTTGAACATTTTGGGGAATATTCAGAGGTGTAAACTTTCCCTGGGAATTAACGAGAATATATGGGAATTAAAGGAAATATATGCAAATAAATAATGTTAATTGCATTTAAATGTAGATGGGTTTTTTTTATATATATTTACCATATCACATGGAGACAGAAACATACATATTTTACCTTATAATAAGTAGACATAATTGCAAATGATTAAATCCTTATAATATAATTTTTTTAAACGATTTAGTTACGAACTGAACTTTAATTAAATGAGTTGACTCTTCACATGGGATGATTTCACTGAACAACAAAAGAAAGGGAATATTGAATGATCCACAATGATCAATCGCACCTTCCAAAAACGTTTTCAACATACAGTTGAAGTCGGAAGTTTACATACACCTTAGCCAAATACATTTAAACTCGGATTTTCACAATTTCTGACATTTAATCCCCGTAAAAATTCCCTGTCTTAGGTCAGTTAGGATCACCACTTTATTTTAAGAATGTGAAATGTCAGAATAATAGTAGAGAGAATTATTTATTTCAGCTTTTATTTCTTTCACAACATTCGAATAGAAGTGTCGAATAGAAGTAGAAGTAGAGGAACTTTTGTCAGAAGTTGCTTGTTGTGAGCACTGAGGGAGCTTTATGCACTTGGCCAGATGATTCTGCATCTTTGTTACATTCTTCACATATGATTTTGCACAGTATTTGCAAATGTACACATCAGACAGTGCCAGTGGCTTTTTCCTGTAAAGATTAGATTTTTTTTATTTTTTTTTATAAATAATACAATTCCATGTGCAGATAAATAGTTATGCAGTTAGATTAAACAACTCCTTTGTAAGATAAATGTTTTAAAATGAAGCATGTATGAAAGCTAAAATCCACATGGTAGCAAAAACTAGCAGAAATTGTTAACAAGTTAGAAAGGATTTAAACACACTTTGCTGTAAGCTACTATTTACTAGTTAACAACAAAAAAAATGTATGTCATATGAAATATATTCATCCAGTATTGTAATCAAAACTTACCAGAAAACATGTAGTCCTTGACTCAGACAGTGCAGTAGTGTGGGCTCATTAGTGTGCAAGATCTTGAGAATCAGCTGTACATGTGAGTGCACTGTGATGGAAGAATGCGCTGTGCATGCAGAGGGTTGCAATTCCATTGAATTTGGGCTAGATTAACCAAAATATGACACAAGACCTAGAATTGCCTTATGTGTATCCCACAAAAAAGGTTCACTGTCATGAGCTAACTTTTTTAATGAATTTAAGCAAAATTCCTAAAATTCCCGGGTTTAACTTTCCATTGAAAATCCTGGAAATTTACCGGAAAGTTTCCAACCCTTTGCAAACCTATTAGACACACACCACTCACTAAAAAAGTATGCACACCACAACCACACAATTCTCTCTCTCTCTCTCTCTCTCTCTTCTCTCTCAATTCAATTCTATTCAATTCGCTTTATTGGCATGACGTAACAATGTACATATTGCCAAACGCTTATTTTGGATATTTACAATATAAAAATAAATACAAATGAGAATCAAATTGTCAACGGGACAACAGTAACAACAATAACCAAGTGTCAAAATAACCATACATTCAACAATAACAATAAGTATACAGTAGAGGACATGTGCAGGTTGATTGGTCTGTCAGACACTGTCCCTCAACTTATGGCAGGCAGCAATGTAGAACGCTGCCAACCCACGTCTCTCTGCGTCCTCCCCCAACAGGACGGGTAGCCTATCCTCATCAGAGAGGTCTTTGAAACCTTGAATAAGGGTTTCAAATTTGGGAAAATGACACTCTCTAATTGTTTTATATTTTTGACATTTTGTCAGGAAATGCAGCTCCGTCTCAGGTTCTGCTGTTGTGCAGTGGTTGCACAGCCTTTCCTCTACAGGGAGCCAGGTTTTCCTCTGTCTAGGGCTGTCTAAGGCTGTGCTCACTGAGCCTGTACTTTGTCAAGGTTTTTCTCAGGTTTTGATCAGTAACCATGGTCAAATATTTAGCCACAGTGTACTGTCGATTTAGGGCCCGATAGTACTGCATTTTGCTTTGAGCTTGTGTTTGTGTTTCCCAATAAGCAATGTAGTTTTGTTTTGACTGTGTTGTAATTTGGTTTATTCTGATTGATTGGATGTTCTGGTCCTGAGGCTTCAGTGTGTTAGTAGAACAGGTTTGTGAACTCAGCCCCAGGACCAGCTGGATGAGGGGACTCTTTTCTTTGCTCAGCGCTTGGCATTGCAGGGCTTGGTAATGATATGAGAGGGGGTCACTGTATTTTAGATGTTTCCAAAACTTAATTGCTCTTTTTTTGAGTTTTTATTATTATTGGATATTGACCTAATTCTGCCCTGAATTCTCTCTCTCTCTCTCTCTCTCTCTGTCTCTCTCTCTCTCTCTCTCTCTCTCTCTCTCTCTCTCTCTCTCTCTCTCTCTCTCTCTCTCTCTCTCTCTCTGTCTCTCTCTCTCTGTCTCTCTCGCTCTCTCTCTCTCTCTCTCCCATCTCCGCTGTATAATGAAGCATGCTCTGTTCCTAAACAGTGGGCTAGTTATTAAAAGCTTCTATTTTCCTAAACAGTGGGCTAGTTATTAAAAGCTGCTATGTTCCTAAACAGTGGGCTAGTTATTAAAAGCTGCTATGTTCCTAAACAGTGGGCTAGTTATTAAAAGCTGCTCTGTTCCTAAACAGTGGGCTAGTTAAAAGCTGCTCCGTTCCCAAACAGTAGGCTGGCTAAAAGCTGCTCTGTTTCTAAACAGTTTGCTGGCTAACAGCTGCTCCTTTCCCTAACAGTAGGCTGGCTAAAAGCTGCTCCGTTCCCAAACAGTAGGCTGGCTAAAAGCTGCTCTGTTTCTAAACAGTTTGCTGGCTAAAAGCTGCTCTGTTTCTAAACAGTTTGCTGGCTAACAGCTGCTCCTTTCCCTAACAGTTTGCTGGCTAAAAGCTGCTCCGTTCCCAAACAGTAGGCTGGCTAAAAGCTGCTCTGTTTCTAAACAGTTTGCTGGCTAAAAGCTGCTCTGTTTCTAAACAGTTTGCTGGCTAAAAGCTGCTCCGTTCCCAAACAGTGGGCTGGCTAAAAGCTGCTCTGTTTCTAAACAGTTTGCTGGCTAAAAGCTGCTCTGTTCACAAACAGTGGGCTGGCTAAAAGCTGCTCTGTTTCTAAACAGTTTGCTGGCTAAAAGCTGCTCTGTTCACAAACAGTAGGCTGGCTAAAAGCTGCTCTGTTTCTAAACAGTTTGCTGGCTAAAAGTTGCTCCTTTCCCTAACAGTTTGCTGGCTAAAAGCTGCTCTGTTTCTAAACAGTTTGCTGGCTAAAAGCTGCTCCTTTCCCTAACAGTTTGCTGGCTAAAAGCTGCTCCGTTCCCAAACAGTGAGCTGGTTAAAAGCTGCTCTGTTTCTAAACAGTTTGCTGGCTAAAAGCTGCTCCTTTCCATAACAGTTTGCTGGCTAAAAGCTGCTCCGTTCCCAAACAGTGAGCTGGTTAAAAGTTGATCTGTTTCTGCTCTTCAAGACTTTTTTACAGTGTCATGGTAAAGACCAGAACCTTTTTAGGCAGATCAAAGGGACACAGCTGCTTCTCCCTCTGAACGTCAATGATGATGAGGCCTGCTTTCACTCCACTCCTCTCCTTTTCGTGACAGGGCCTCAACCACAAATGGAGCCCCCCACAGACACACACCCTAACATCCACGACAGCACCACAGTAAAGGCTGACAATGTAAAAGCTTCCAAGACCAGTGGCAGACAGGCAGACAAGACAGGCAGACAGACAATTCACTCCCCTGTACAACAGTACTGCATTCAAGGCTACTTCTGACATACACTCAAGTCATACACACCTAGTCATACAAAACTGCAAACCCACATGCAGTGATAGACAAACACACTTAAACCACCAAGCCTAATTAGACACTCCATCATAGTAGATACATTACACCCTCCGCCCCCACCCCCCCACCTCTCCATTTCACCACAGTGGCGGCTGGGTGAGGGAGGAGCAAAATGAATGACAACTCCTACATCTAATAGATAGGGGTTACGCATTAATGGGGACAGTCCCTGTAAACCACGTTCCGCCCTCGCCCCTGTCCCCCACCCACCTCTGATTAACCCCCTAGAGTCGATGCACACGCCCCCATGGAAATCTAATTATCATAATCATAAAGAATCAGTCAGTTTAAACTAGAGATATGTTTTTTTGCATTGGCTGCATCTCAGTCAATCGTATCTTCCGATGTCTTCCGCATCTGAGGAAAAAGGTGGCAGAGCTAGAAAGGTGTTTGTCAGACCATGAAACATCCTGAAAATCGGTATACTCACGAAAACGTCTGTAGCGTCCGAACGGTTTGGCCTAGAAAAACAAACTCCATGCATGGAAAGGTGAGATTCTCACGAACACAATGGTGTTTTTTTAGTTTTGCTCTACGACCCCCACAAGCATCACGGGACTTGTCTAAAGTCGGTACAGCCTGATCTGCCAACTTTTGTCCGTAGCGTCCGAACAGGAAAGGTGGGCCACTCACGAACACGTACACGTTGGCTGTTTTGCTCTAGGACACACAAAAGCCTTACAATACCAGTCTGAAGGTAGCCAGGTGCCAGTTTAAAAAATGAATGGAAATATATAATGGATTCGGGAAGCATTCAGACCACTTCCCTTTTTTCCACATTTTGATATGTTACAGTCATATTCTAAAATGTTTTCAAATCATTTTTCCCCTCATCAATCTACACATAATGCCCCATAATGACAAAGATAAAACAGCTTTTTATACATTTTCGCAAATGTCTATATATTTATTTTTTAATAAATACCTTATTTACATAAGTATTCAGACCCTTTGCTGTGAGACTCAAAATTCAGCTCAGGTGCATCCTGTTTCCATTGATCATCCTTGAGATGTTTCTACAACTTGATTGGAGTCCACCTGTGGTAAATTCAATTGATTGGACATGATTTGGAAAGGCACACACCTGTCTATATAAAGTCCCACAGTTGACAGTGCATGTCAGAGCAAAAACCAAGCCATGAGGTCGAACGTATTGTCCGTAGAGCTCCGTGACAGGATTGTGTCAAGGCACAGATCTGCAGAATTTAAAGTCCCCAAGGACACAGTGGCCTCCATCATTCTTAAATGGAAGAAGTTTGGAACCACCAAGACTCTTCCAAGAGCTGTCCGCCAGGCCAAACTGAGCAATCGGGAGAGAAGGGCATTGGTCTGGAACGTGACCAAGAACCCAATGGTCACTCTTGAAGGAGCTACAGAGTTCGTCTGTGGAGATGGGAGAACCTTCCAGAAAGACAACCATCTCTGCAGCACTACAGCAATCAGGCCTTTATGGTAGAGTGGTCAGGCAGAAGCCACTCCTCAGTAAAAGGCACATGACAGCTCGCTTGTCATTTGCCAAAAAGGCACCTAAAGAAACAAGATTCTCTGGTCTGATGAAACCAAGTTTGAACTCTTTGGCATGAATGCCAAGCGTCAGGTATGGAGGAAACCTGGCACCAACCCTACGGTGAAGCATGATGGTGGCAGCATCATGCTGTGGGGATGTTTTTCAGCGGCAGGGACTGGGAAACTAGTCAGGATCGAGGGAAAGATGAACGGAGAAAAGTACAGAGAGATCTTTGATGAAAACCTGCTCCAAAGCGCTCAGTACCTCAAATAATATAAAAACTCAGCAAAAAAAGAAATGTCCTCTCACTGTCAACTGCGTTTATTTTCAGCAAAGTTATCTGTAAATATTTGTATGAACATAAAAAGATTCAACAACTGAGACATAAACTGAACAAGTTCCATTGACATGTGACTAACAGAAATTGAATAATGTGTCCCTGAACAAAAGGGGGGTCAAAATCAAAAGTAACAGTCAGTATCTGGTGTGGACATCAGCTACATTAAGTACTGCAGTGCATCTCCTCCTCAGGGACTGCACCAGATTTGCCAGTTCTTGCTGTGAGATGTTACCCCACTCTTCCACCAAGACACCCTGCAGACATTTCTGGGGGGAATGATCCTAGCCCTCACCCTCCGATCCAACAGGTCCCAGACGTGCTCAATGGGATTGAGATCCGGGCTCTTCGCTGGCCATGGCAGAACACTGACATTCCTATCTTGCAGGAAATCACGCACAGAACGAGCAGTATGGCTGGTGGCATTGTCATGCTGGAGGGTCATGTCAGGATGAGTCTGCAGGAAGGGTACCACATGAGGGAGGAGGATGTCTTCCCTGTAAAGCACAGCGTTGAGATTGCCTCCAATGACAACAAGCTCAGTCTGATGATGATGTGACACACCGCCCCAGACCATGATGCAGACCACCTGCAAATCGATCCCGCTCCCGAGTACAGGCCTCGGTGTAACGCTCATAACTTCAACGACAAACGCGAATCCGACCATCACCCCTGGTGAGACAAAACCACAACTCGTCAGTGAAAAGCACCTTCTGCCAGTCCTGTCTGGTCCAGCAACGGTGGGTTTGTGCCCATAGGGGACGTTGTTGCCGGTGATGTCTGGTGAGGACCTGCCTTACAGCAGGTGTTGTTACATGTGGTCTGCCACTGCGAGCACGATCAGCTGTCTGTCCTATTTCCCTCTAGCGCTGTCTTAGGTATCTCACAGTACGGACATTACTATTTATTGCCCTGGCCACATGTGCAGTCCTTGTGCCTCCTTGCAGCATGCCTAAGGTACATTCACGCAGATGAGCAGGGACACTGGGCATCTCTCTTGGGTATTTTCAGAGTCAGTAGAAAGGCCTCTTTAAGCTGTTAGTGTCTTAACAACCGTTCCACAGGTGCATGATCATTCATTGTTTATGGTTCATTGAACAAGCATGGGAAAAGGTGTTTAAACCCTTTACAATGAAGATCTGTGAAGATATTTGTATTTTTACTAAATATCTTTGAAAGACAGGGCCCTGAAAGGGACATTTCTTTATTTGCTGAGTTTATATATACAGTTGAAGTCAGAAGTTTACATACACCTTAGCCAAATACATTTAAACTCTGTTTTATTTTAAAAAAATTACAATTCCTGACATTTAATCCCCGTAAAAATTCCCTGTTTTAGGTCAGTTAGGATTACCACTTTATTTTAATAATGTGAAATGTCAGAATAATAGTAGAGAGAATGATTTATTTCAGCTTTTATTTCTTTCATCACATTCCTAGTGGGTCAGAAGTTTACATACACTCAATTAGTATTTGGTAGCAATGCCTTTAAATTGTTTAACTTGGGTCAAATGTTTCAGGTAGCCTTCAACAAGCTTCTCACAATAAGTTGGGTGAATTTTGGCCCATTCCTCCTGACAGAGCTGGTGTAACTGAGTCAGGTTTGGAGGCCTCCTTGCTCTCACACACTTTTTTAGTTCTGCCCACAAATTGTCCATAGGATTGAGGCCCGGGGTTTTTTTGATGGCCACTCGAATACCTTGACTTTGTTGTCCACAACTTTGGAAGTATGCTTGGGGTCATTGTCCATTTGGAAGACCCATTTGCGACCAAGCTTTAACTTCCTGACTAATGTCTTGAGATGTTCCTTCAATATATCCACACAATTGTCCTACCTCAATGATGCCATCTATTTTGTGAAGTGCACCAGTCCCTCTGGCAGCAAGGCACCACCAAAACATGATGCTGCCACCCACGTGCTTCACGTTTTGATGGTGTTCTTCGGCTTGCAAGTATCCCCCTTTTTCCTCCAAACAAAACGATGGTCATTATGGCCAAACAGTTCTATTTTTGTTTCATCAGACCAGAGGACATTTCTCCAAAGAGTTTGATCTTTGTCCCCATGTGCAGTTGAAGACCGTAGTCTGGCCTTTTTATGGCGGTTTTGGAGCACTGGCTTTTTCCTTGCTGAGCGGCCTTTCAGTTTATGTCGATATAGGACTCGTTTTACTGTTGATATAGATATTTTTGTACCTGTTTCCTCCAGTTTCTTCACAAGGTCCTTTGCTGTTGTTCTGGGATTGATTCGCACTTTTGGCACCAAAGTACGTTCATCTCTAGGAGACAGAACGCGTCTCCTCCCTGAGTGGTATGACGGCTGCGTGGTCCCATGGTGTTTATACTTGCATACTATTGTTTGTACAGATGAACATGGCACCTTTGGGCGTTTGGAAATTGCTCCCAAGAATGAAACAGACTTGTGAAGGTCTACAATTTTTTTTCTGCGGTCTTGGCTGATTTCTTTTGATTTTCCCATGATGTCAAGCAAAGAGGCACTGGTAGGCCTTGAAATACATCAACAGGTACAGCTCCAATTGACTCAAATGATGTAAATTAGCCTATCAGAAGCTTCTAAAGCCATGACATAATTTTCTGGAATTTTCCATGCTGTTTAAAGGCACAGTCAACTTAGTGTATGTAAACTTCTGACCCACTGGAATTGTGATTAAGTGGATTATAAGTGAATTAATCTGTCTGTAAACAATTGTTAGAAAAAATCATATTATTATTATATTATTATATTACTACTATTATGCACAAATTAGATGTCCTAAATGACTTGCCAAACGTATAGTTTGTTAACAAGTCATTTGTTAACAAGAAACTTCCGACCATATACTGTATATTTTTTGTTGTTGGAAGATTTCTAAAAAACTGATTTTGCTTTGTCATTATGAGGTATTATGTGTAGATTGATGAGGGCGGAAAACTATTTGATCAATTTTAGAATAAGGCTGTAACTTAACTAAATGTGGAAAAAGTCAAGGGGTCTAAATACTTTCCAAATGCACTCTATGTAAAATAAATACATGTAAAAAAAATAATAATCATTGGTTCCTGATCTTTCTTGTATCTCTCAGATATAAGACAGACACTTCAGAACAAATTTCCTATGGATATATTTGTTTTACTATCTATTTATCCATGTATGACACTGTTAATCATTGCGATTCTATTGGCTAATATTCAATGTTTCATGAAATGATTTGTTTATATATATTTTTTGATACCTTAAGGCAGGGATCATCAACTAGATTCAGCTGTGGACCAATTCTTTCTTGACAGGATGGTCTTAGGGCCGGAACATAATTACGAATAAGAATCCCAAACAGATATAATGTTTGACTAAAACAATCATTTCAAACCTTGTTTACATTCATATATATACGATCATGTGTCTCTATTATGCATGGGAATACATGGGAATAGATTTCTTAAATGAATTAATTTAAAAAATATATAGATATTGATTTTAACATTTGCAAATTGGCTTAGTTTGATCGCTAGATTCATTGGATCTGATTTCCTGGTGTTTTTACAGTATTTTATGTCCAACAATGAAAACTTGGTGAGCCAAATAAAACCAGTTGGGGAGCGGCCAGTTGGGGAACCCTGCCTGTGATTCAAAATAAAATAGCTAAATGATCCTTGGTATGACCATCTTAAAACAATTCCATATGTTAGCTTAGATGTAAGGATTACGGCAATTAAAACCACTGGGCAACTACTGGCTGCCAAATGGTTCTGGGCCTGACCTAGATCCCTGGATTCCCTGCTTCCATCCTGCACGGAGAGGACAATGGATCCCTAGTGGTACCTGAGCGACATTAATGATTTCCAGTTGGCTTGACTTTGCCCTGGGACTGGGTCATTGACACCGAATGGGAGGTGGTCACCAGGGTGACGGGGCGACCTGCCAGACTCAGCTGGGGGAAGCAGTCCATGACCTTTTGACAGTTTGGCAGATATTTCTCACTTTTCTCGTTCCTCGCAATCCTCCGCAGAGGGAGCATTTGTTCTGTAGCTTTTTTCCCACTCAGTCGTGAAATAAGGACTGCAAATGTGACTAGATTACTATTTATGACATTAAAATAACAAACAACCTCGTTTGTTGGAAGAAAACGTGAGTCACAAATCCAGTTCTTAAGAAAAAAAGGGATCACACACGCTCCTTAAACAATAACAGCATGGGCGTGCCGAGACTTGTCTTTCCTGTCCTTCCGAGCATTAAAAGAATTATTTTACATTTGACTTACATTTTCTCTCTTCCTCTATATCTTTCTCGATCTCTGATGATGAGTCAGTCGTAATTGCTAACTGGAGTCTGAGGCCGGTGCCAACTGGCAAGCGACCTTAACCTCCTCTGCACTACCAATACAGCTGCATTAATAACTGTTGATTAGTTACAAATGACAACCGGGCCTGGTGCCATGATGTTGGGCACATGTTGAGAGAGATGCATGTGTAGTGGGGTGCTTCTAAGCATTTAACTTGGCCATTGTGGTGGCAGTAGGTCCCCTACTTGGTGTTCAATTGAGGAATTAGCTACTTGGGCTTCAGACTTGGGCTTTAACTCGGCAGGCTATGGCTCTCATGTAGCGGTTGTGCATTATGCAACCATTACACAGGGCTTGTCTTGGGTTCTACTTTGATACCCTCTGACTGGGACATGTTTCGAAATTACAATTATTACACAGTAATCATGTATCAAAGTACATCTTCCTGTACATCTTAGAAATAATATTCCAAGAAGGCAACTGCAGCAGTAGATCTTCCCTGAAATGTATCTTTTAAATCTTCTAAACCAATCAAATAAAGAAACACATTAACAAATAAATAATCTTGGCAATGACAGCAGGGGGGACTCCAGGAGGTGCCTTCCAGAAATGGTGCTCGTCTTATACTCTCCTTTCATCTCTCCACCAGTGAAAATAAATCTCAAAAGGGAGCGAGCAGCTAAGCAAGACGCAGAGCGCTAGCGACGACACTAATATGTGACATTGTGTCAGCTCCAGCCCCGTGCAGCTGTTTCCCCTTCTCCCGTCAGCTTGTAGCTCCACACACTCCAAGCCTTCCAAGAATGCCTGGGAAAGTTCTGAGGGGGGAGAACAGACGGGGGACTCTCCGGATATCAATGGCTGAGGCACAGCCCTCTACCACAGAGGAGGAGAAAAACAGCTTATTTTGCATGTTTTTCTTGCAGAACTTCTGTCTTGTCTTACATTTTAATTAGCATGCTTGGTTGATTTAGACTCATTTTCCGAGCAGTCAGACTCAGGTATAAGAGGGGAAGTGACAATGAAGAAGTGATCATTTGTATGGTAGGAAGTAGGTTTCAGATTGGAAGGAACCGGCAAGATAAGGTTGATTGAGCACGAGGTCTTTTATCACATAATGATAATGTGTATCAAATCAGCAATACCATCTGAGGTAGGTAGCTATGGTCCATACCTCCATAAAGATACCCATACATTAGTCTTTCTCCCTCCAGCAATCCTTCACTGGTCCATCATCCCCACACTCGTCCATTATACTGGATGATGTGCCGTCAACATCATCCAGTTTAAAGCCCACCTCCCGACCTTGTCACTCTGTGAACCGCATATATTCACCATCTCTTACTATTATCACCTTGTGCATTTGATAACATGAATGATATTATTGTCAACTGCACTGGAAGAGAGGAAAATAAAACTGCCCTTTCTCTACTAGCCATCGGATATTTCTGAATAAAAGTACTGAAAATCATAGGAAATATTTCCAATCATGGCATAGCATGATGTGTTGTTTTGACTGACAGGGGTTTGAACCTAGCTCATATGCGTGACTGTGTTGGCCCTATGAGCATTAGTTCTGGGGGGCTTATGCAAATCTTCAGGTTTAAGGCAAGTTTACTCATCAAGTGAGCTTGGTTCACCAATCAACATAGTGATTCATAGTGAAAAATGGGTCTTCGGTCATTCTTATGGTGAGGAGCTTGATACTTAAACCTGGCTAATACTAGAATAAACGGCTGTTCATAGACAAACGACACCAAAGTCAAATATACATAATTACTTGCACGTTAGAGTTTTTCGTCATGAATCTTGTTCTAAGGGCAGCTCGACAAGAGTTGTCACTAGCTGACACAGCCACAGTCATCAAATCAGATTTGAAACCTAACCCTAACCTTAACTCGTAACCTTAACCACACTGCTAACTCTAATGCCTAACCCTAACCTTAAAGCTCATTTCTGTTTTCATGATATTTTACAGTATAGACCATTTTGACTTTGCAGCTGGCCTATCTAAGGGGAAATTGCTCACTTCTGCCTCCGGGACATGACTCGTGACAATAAATTTCAACCTGCTCAATACTTGGTAATAAGGACATACATCTTTTGATCACTAAGTGTAGTTCAGTCCAGGAACAGTCTTAGGTTCCCTTTTGGTGGTTGTGTGTGTGAGTTATATCCCACAAACCACAGATGTTATCTAATACATGTTGCTCTCATAACACTGATGAAGCAGATATTGACTTTAATCGTCTTGGGTATGTCGTCACGACTGAACTGGCCTGATTCTTCAGACACGCGGGTCCCTGTTGATCTGCTTGACGGAGGCCACATTTGTTTTGCCCATCCTCTTGCAGTTGCCAAAATTGTTACGTTGGTATTTCACCTCTGACTCCAGGCCACAGTTTTGTCAATCACGCACACTGTCAGTGCCCAGTCTACAGTTTATTCAAATAACTGCGAGTGACGATGGGGTATTTTCATGCCGTTTTGAATGACAGTGGCTTCCAGAAATGGCCTGTTCCATTTTAAGAACGCTGTCCGACATACGCCCTCACTGCATCCAGGGCCCAAGTGGGCCGAACCACGCGTACGGGTGAGTGGGGCGGGTGGAAGTGGGCGATATCCAATTACCAAAGAGCAATGAGTTAAAGTATGGGTGAGATGGTCTAAAAATAAAAGTGTCTATATCGGGCCTCTTGGTCACTCCTTTTGCATTTATGTAGTGTTCTGTGTGACAGCTGCGTTGCGTCAGATTGTAAAAGCCATCAGTCCACGGTCTGCTTTCTATGAAAGAGACCCTACAAGAGGATTCTGTACTCACACAGGCTCAGAGTGGTTTCAGGCAGTTGAAAGAAAGACACATATTTGGCCTTTAGTTCCACCTATGAGTATCTGCAAATAGCAACAAATGTCAACACTTTTTGGAGCAGCCATTTTGGTTCTCTGGATCAACACCAAACCAGTTCAAAACAAGGAGAGGTCACTTCCCAGTGAACTTTGATTACCTCCTAGCCTTTTCATAAGCATGATGCCTATGTATTGTAGCAGCCCATGGGAATTGCATGAAGGTCTCTGAAATGTGCATTGCATCTTGGCACATCATGCCATTACTATTCCAAACCAAAGGGTGAGAGGAGCTGTTCGCTTTCCACATGCTGGTGGTGTTAGACCCTTGTTGTAGCACTCACCACTAGCACCTGCCCGCAACGCAGCTGACACGTGACTAATTTTAGCGAGGTATTGGGCCTGGTATGCCCAGGCATCCTAACAACCTCCAACCACCACACAGTTCCCCTCATACCAACCCTTCAGTGATCACCTCTGCTCTGGTAACATGCGTCATATTCGTTTATACCACCGCATCAATGACAAATAAACAGGATCGCCATGACGTGCATCATACTCTGATTTCACTGTAAACAAATGGATCTCTCACATCAAAACCTGGGCTAACATCTGGTTATCATTTTCTGGTTGTCGAAAAGGAGAATGTGTAACACAACCTGTTATTTTACACATTAGTAACGCTGTTGTTTCACTTGTATTTTTTTATTTTATTCAAACAACAAAGACCAGGGAGATTTACCAATGCTTCACAAAGAAGGGTAACTACTGGTGGACAGGGAGGAATGAAACAAATGCAGACATTGAATATCCCTTTGACCATGATGAAGTTATTAATTACACTTTGGATGGTGTATCAATCCATACACCCAATCACTACAAAGTTACAGGCGTCCTTTCTAACTCAGTTGCTGGAGAGGAAGGAAACCACTCAGGGAGTTCACCATGAGGCCAATGATTACTTTAAAAAAGTTACAGAGGCTGTGATAGGAGAAAACTGAGGATGGATCAACAACATTGTAGTTACTCCACAATACAAACCTAAGTGACAGAACGAAAACAAAACACTAAAGCAATACTGCATAAAATGTGGCAAATCAATTAACTATTTTTCCTGAATATGTGTTATGTTTGGGGCAAATCCAATGCAACACATTACTGAGTACCACTCTCCATATTTTCAAGCATAGTGGTGGCTGCATCATGTTATGGGTATGCATGTAATTGTTAAGGACTGGAATGTTTTTCAGGATAAGAAATAAACAGAAGGGAGCAATGCACAGGCACAATCCCAGAGGAAAACCTGGTCCAGTCTACTTGCCACCAATTCACCTTTTAGCAGGACAATAACATAAAACACAAAGCCAAATCTACACTACAGTTCCTTACCAAGAAGACAGTGAATGCTCCTGAATGGCCGAGTTACAGTTTTGACTTAAATCTACTTGAAAATCTATGACAAGACCTGAAAATGTCTAGCAATGATCAACAACCAATTTGACAGAGCTTGAATAATTTTCAAAAGAATTATGGATAAATGTTGCACAATTCAGGTGTTGAAAGCTCTTGAAAACTTACCAAGAAAGACTCACAGCTGCCATCGCTGGCAAGGTGCTTCTACAAAGTATTGACTCAGGGATGTGAATACTTATGTAAATGTGATATTTCTGTATGTCATTCTCAATAAATTTGCAAAAATGTCTAAAACCTTGTTTTCACTTTGTCAATTTGTGGCATTGTATGTATATGGGTGAGAGGAAAAATATATTTAATACATTTTGTATTTCTACTGTAACACAACAAAATGTGTAGTAAATCAAGGGGTATGGATACTTTCTGAAGGCACTGTATTCTTGTGAAAGCCTTCCATATCAATTAAATGTTTTAAATTAGACTAAATATAATTTACATTGTCAGAATATTCTACATTTATAGCAGCTATAAAAAGACAATTTGAGGGTGAGTTGATAATAAAACAACAACGTTTCCCGTACTTACTCAAGTAGCGTTGGTGTGGTAAACTGTCGCAACATATGCAACTACAGTATGGTTGTCGAATTTGACCAACCTTGTTTTTGGCTAATGCTGCCAGTCCGTACCGCAGCCAAACTGCCATACCCTGTAGCTACAGTATTCTTTGACGAATGATTCCGCGCAAAATCTAGATTTAGAACTTTTTTTGACAACTCCCCAGAACGCATGAGACACAGGGAGACACACTGGTAAACACTCCCTGAACGAAACAAAATATGCAACAGAAATGACAGCCGAGTCCCGCGCTACTTTGTAACTTTTGTCACTAAGTCAAGTGCTGGGCTGTCTTCAAGTGTGCAACTATGTTGGCTACAATGACAATGGTTCCAAAAAAGTAATGAATTCAACACGTTTGAGTATTTTACCTGATTTTGCTGAGTATTTTCTCTTCACGCTGACGTTTTGGAATAAGGAAGGTGTAAACAGAGTTACATTAATCCGTGTTGTGCAACTCCCCCTTCGACAGCTCTAAAGTTCTCTCTCTCTCTCTCTGTCGCTCTCTCTCTCTCTCCGTTGCTCTCTCTGTCCCGCGCCTCTTTTACTGTCGCATGCCACGAAGGCCACTCAAACGAATCTGACCACACTTATTCTTTTACCGAGAGGAGAAACTGTAGGAGGAAGGTCGCTCGTGCAGTCAATTCAATATTCGAGGGCGCGAATCAACGTCACATGGACTGCATGTTTTTCGAAAATTGGGTCAAACGTCAAATAGCACAGAAACTCAACCCACTGCATATTACTGATGAATAGAGGAATAGGCTGCGAGAATATTTTCCAATGTAGCGTATCTATAGCCTACTCAGTTTCATAAACTTAGGTCTAACAGTATATATTTTTGAACCACTATCATAAAAACCATTCTGCTTTTTTTCCTTCAGAGTAGACCTAATAGTTATACAGTCAGGGCACGTGAAGCATGGTCATGCACTTTCGATACAGATATAATTTAGGACCTACAACGTTAATTTATGTAACTTCCATATCACAGTTTTTTATCTTGATGATATACACCAAACCTATTTTATTTATCAACTTGTATTGTTGTATTATTGTATGATCGCATAGGTTGTTTAGATTATTCTATGTGACTGTTTTGAATTATGCATATAACGATTACTGTATAGACTATGTTCAGACATCTTTAATAAAATATATCTTTAACCTTTATTTAACTAGGCAAGTCAGTTAAGAACAAATTCTTATTTAGAACGACGGCCTACCCCAGGCAATCCCGGATGACGCTGGGCCAATTGTGCACCTCCCTATGGGACTCCCAAACACAGCCGGATGTGATTCAGCCTGAATTCAAACCAGGAACTGTAGTGTCGCCTCTTGCACTGAGATGCAGTGCCTTAGACCGCTGCGCCACTCGGGAGCAGATCATTGGTTGAGAACTATGCAAGGAAGGATGGTTATCATAAAGTCTCTTGTGTCAACAGTTCAGACTGAGGATAACCTGGCAAATATGTTTTGTCAGAGCTCACCTGACTGATTTCATTTGTTTATTTTAAAAGTGAAATCAAGGCAATAAAAAATGTAGTTATACAACTCATTTTGACATTCTACATCAAGAATATCTACAATAAATCTCTTTGAACTGTAATCTTGTGTGTTGACCTTCCTTATAAAACCTAACATAAAAAAATGATTAGGTCAAAATTACCATACAATAACCCCAGTGTCCTTCAAACCTACCAACAGATATACAGTCCATACTGTAAAACGCTGTGTAGTACAGTACATTCTGTAGTAGGCTATGCATTGATATACTGACATGTTAACTTCTCTCTGACTTTTAGCCAAGCAACAGTTAAAGGATAGATACAGTCTCATAAAGGAACTCTTGTTCAGAGATATTCCCAATAGTTGTGCTCTGGTGATTTGTGTAATGCCTTGTATGCCCTGGGGCTGTGCATGTTGTGAAACATATTTTCCCCAGAAAAATTAGTTGCATCGCACTGATTCGGAGGCCCACAGCTTTCGAAGGCGAGTGGTAGGACAAGCAGACACTTGCTCATAATGTCTCTGACACAAGAATGAGTAACATGGCCTGCATATCCTGTAGGACAGGGTTTCCTCAACTCGGTCCTGGGGCCTCCCAGGGGTACACAAAGCTTGATGATGAGATGATTATTTGAAATAGCTGGTCATTAATAATGTTTACATGCAATTTCACCCACTTTAAACATACGGTATATACTGTATTCTATTCATGTCTTATCCCATATAAGTACTGCTGTACAACTTTTATATTCGTATGCTATCTTTACACTCCCCTTGACTTTTTCCACATGTTCTTACATTACAGCCTTATTCTAAAATGTACATAAAAACAAAAAATCCTCACCAGTATACCAATACACAATATCCCATAATGCCAAAGCGAAAACAGCTTTTTAGAAATGTTTGCAAATGTATCAAAACTAAAAAGCAGTAATACCTTATTTACATAAGTATTCAGACCCTTTGCTATGAGACTTGAAATTGAGCTCAGGTGCATCTTGTTTCCATTGATCATCCTTGAGATGTTTCTACAACTTGATTGGAGTCCACCTGTGGTAAAGTCAATTGATTGGACATAATTTGGAAAGGCACACACCTGTCTATATAAGGTCCCACAGTTCACAGTGCATGTCAGAGCAAAAACCAAGCCATGAGGTCGAAGGAATTGTCCATAGAGCTCCGAGACAGGATTGTGTCGAGGAACCAACAAATTTCTGCAGCATTGAAGGTCCCCAACAACACAGTGGCTTCCATCATTCTTAAATGGAAGAAGTTTGGAACCACCAAGACTCTTCCTAGAGCTTTCCACCTGGCCAAACTGAGCAATCAGGGAAGAAGGACGGGTGACCAAGAACCCGATGGTCACTCTGACAGAGCTCCATAGTTCCTCTGAGGAGATGGGAGAACTTTCCAGAATGACAACCATCTCTGCAGCACTCCACCATTCCACTCCTCTCCAATCAGGCATTTATGGTAGAGGGGCCAGACGGAAGCCACTCCTCAGTAAAAGGCACATGACAGCCCGCTTGGAGTTTGCCAAAAGGCACCTAAAGACTCTCAGACCATGAGAAAGAAGATTCTCTGGTCTGATGAAACCAAGATTGAACTCTTTGACCTGAATGCCAAGCGTCACGTCTGGAGGAAACCTGATATCATCCCTACGGTGAAGCATGGTGGTGGCAGCATCATGCTGTGGGATGTTTTTTAGCGGCAGGAACTGGGAGACTAGTCGGGATAGAGGGAAAGATGAACGGAGCAAAGTACAGAGAGATCATTGATGAAAACCTGCTCCAGAACACTCAGAACCTCAGACTGGGGCAAAGGTTTACCTTCCAACAGGACAACGATCCTAAGCACACACCCAAGACAACCCAAGAATGGCTTTGGGACAAGACTCTGAAGGGGCCCCGCCGGAGCTCTGGAGAGACCTGAAAATTGCTGTGCAGTGACGCTCCCCATCCACCATGACAGAGCTTGAGATGATATGCAGCGAAGAATCTGAGAAACTCCCCAAATACAGGTATGCCAAGCTTGTAGCGTCTCTTCCCAAGAATCGCTGCCAAAGGTACTTCAACAAAGTACTGGGTAAAGGGTCTGAATATTTCCGTTTTTTATTTTTAAAGAGGAGGTGGAAGAGAGGAGGAAGAAGAGGAAGAAAGAGGAGGAGGAGGAGGAGAGGAGAGGAGGGGGAAGAGAAAGCGAATTGATCCAGAAGAGCTCTAGTTGTTGACAGGACACGAGGACAGCAACTGTAGGCCCTACTATGCTGATAGCACGCCAAACAACTACATTACGGTAACATATTGGACTTTGATCCATCCAGGGCATCTGTCATGATTGATGTGAAAGCTTTGAATCTGTGACACCTGTGTATCGGCTAAATTTGCCAAGTGACATAAACCATAGTTCTATTTTTACATTTTAAGAACCAAAGTCACCCTTATTGCTGCCATTAGTATAATAGTGTTATGTAATTTGTCATAAACTAACATCAAATCAAATCACATTTTATTGGTTGCGTATACAGATGTTCAGATTTTATCACAGGTGAAGCGAAATTCTTGTGTTTCTAGCTTCAACAGAGCAGTGATACCTAGCAATTAAATTTGATCAACTATGCACACATAATAATTAAGAAATATCAGAACGAGCAATGTAAGAGACCCGAATATATATATATATATACAGTATATATATATATATATATACATACATACTGTGTGTATTTTTTTATTATTAATTATTATATTTCTTAATTATTATGTGTGCATAGTTGATTACATTTAATTGCTAGTTATCACTGCTCTGTTTGAGCTAGAAACACAATAATTTCGCTCCACCTGTAATAACATCTGTAATAAATCTGTATACTCGACTAATAAAATTTGATTTGATGTTAGTTTATGACAAATGACATAACACTATTGTACTAATGGCAGCAATAAGAGTGACGTTGGTTCTTAAAATGTAAAAATGGCACTATGGTTTATGTCACTTGGCAAATTTTGCAGATTACACAGGTGTCACAGATTCAAAGCTTTCACGTCAATCATGACAGATGCCCTGGATGGATCAAAGTCCAATATGTTACCGTAATGTAGTTGTTTGGCGTGCTATCAGCCTAGTAGGGCCTACAGTTGCTGTCCTCGTGTTGAGTGTCTTGTCAACAACTAGACCTCTTCTGGCTGAATTCGCTCTCTCTTTCCCCTCCTCCTCTCCTCTTCTCCTCCTCCTCTTCTCTTGTCCTCCTTCTCTCTCTTCCTCCTCCTCTCCCTTCCTCGTCCTCTCTCTTCCTCCTCTTCTCTCTCTTCCTCCTCCTCCTCTCACTTCTCCCTCCTCTTCTCTCTTCCTCCTCTATTCCTCCTCCTCTCTCTCTTTTGCCCCTCTCGCTCTGTCCTTTCTCAAAATAACTAATGAAGCACACTCTACTTCTAATCTGCTGCTGCTGCTTAAGGCAACACATGACTAAGCGCATGTGGTCACACACACACACACACACACACACACACACACACACACACACACACACACACACACACACACACACACACACACACACACACACACACACACACACACACACACACACACACACACACACACACACACACACACACACACACACACACACACACACACACACACACATCACTCTCTGATAGACTGTTGCCAAATGAAGCGGATGGCTTAGTTAGCGTCGCTACTACCTCCCTAAGGACTGAAGTATTGCCGCACCGAACCTAGAAATGCCTTGGTTTTTCTGGGTCAGTGGTATGATGAAGCCTCCATAAATTGCGTATCTTTTCTTATGTGCATGATATCCAGGTCAAGTGGCGATTTTGAACATAATGATGTACCAAAACAGCATCCACGAAAGGCCTAATAACAACTCCTAACATCTCCACAAGAAAGGTCTTAGAATAATGTGAGTGATATCTTCACCATTAAAAGGCCCACATACACCCCCCTCTCCCTCTTCATATCATTATCACAGGATCGCAATGCCTTGACGCTGCCTTGGGTTCCAACCAGAACAAAATGGCATAAATGGGAAGACAGCTGGGTGATTCATCAAAACGAGGTAAGACGTGACTGCAGTAAATATACACACCCAGTCCCAGCAGTTTTAAAAACTGATTAAGATCATGCCACCCCTGGTCTACACTTAACCCTGAAGGCAGAGATTCAATCCTCGCCTATGCAACTTTATGTTCCATGCTACAGTATATCCCTCTTCTATCTAATCCAACTGTGGATAAAATCTGTGGATAAATTCACAAAATGTATATATTTTTTCAACACAACTTGACTGTTGACATATGTCACCTTTATGTCCAGTGTTTATATAATGTGATTTGTGTGTTTATTACGCTGTAACAGTGATCTCTTTTCTCCTTCATAGTTTTCCCCACCATACAGGTCTTGGATCACATAAAGTATGGTAAGTTTCATAGATGTTTGGTAGTGTCCCTGGGAACAAACTGATTCCAGGAAGGGGTTTATTTTAGAGGTGAATGATACATACATGTATTCTGACAGATCAGCCTAAATCATATTTCCTGTAGTCTTACAAGTGTTTTGCTCACATTGTCTTCGTCAAGGCTTGTCTCAGGTGGCTCACTATCGCCATCTTTGCCTCACCAAGAAATATTGTAATATGTTGCTAGATACCTGGTTCTCCTTTTTCTCTCAGCATAGCGGTATTATAATGCAACCGTGTTCATAAAACATTTCCTATTCTAACTTAGTTTTCCCCTTTTGTGGACATGAGCAATCAGAATGGTTGTTAGGAATTTTGAAAACAAACTATTCTCAGGGTCATACAGCACAACTGAGATGCTCACTTACAGTAACTGCATGCTTCTACATCTGCAGTGCTTGCTGTTTGGGGTTTTAGGCAGGGTTTCTGTATAGCAAATTGTGACATTGTCATGCCCTGACCTTAGAGAGCTGTTTTATTTCTCTATTTGGTTTGGTCAGGGTGTGATGTGGGGTGGGCATTCTATGTTCTATTTTCTATGTTTTTGTATTTCTTTGTTTTGGCCGGGTATGGTTCTCAATCAGGGACAGCTGTCTATCGTTATCTCTGATTGGGAACCATACTTGTGTAGCCATTTTTTCCAAACTGTCTTTGTGGGTAGTTAACTTTGTTTGTGGCACTTAGCCCTGTTGAGCTTCACGGTCGTTTTGTTGTTTTGTTGGCGACATTTATCTTAAATAAAAATAAATGTACGCTCACCACGCAGCACCTTGGTCTTCTTCCAGCAACGGCCGTGACAGAACTACCCACCACCAAACTGGACATGGGATGACATCCTGGATGGCAAGGGATCCTGGACGTGGGAGGAGATCCTGGCCGGAAAGGATCGCCTGCCGTGGGAGCAGGTGGAAGCAGAGAGGAAGGTGGAGGTAGCTAGAAAGAGGGCCCGGGATTACACAGGGTCACGGCTGGCACTAAAGACCGGGAGGCCACTCCCCCCAAAAATTGGGGGGACTAGTCTCTCCTTGACTAGTCTCTCAAAGCACGTCATGATGACAGAAGTGAGTGCTACGGGGCGATAGTCATTTAGTGCAGTTACCTTTGCTTTCCTGGGTACAAGAACAATGGTGGACAGCTTGAAGCATGTGGGGACATCAGACTGGCATAGGGAGATATTTAATATGTCCGTAAACACTCCAGCCAGCTGGTCTGCGCATGCTCTGAGTGCACGGCTAGGGATGTTATCTGGGCCGGCAGCCTTGCGAGGGTTAACACGCTTAAATGTCTTACTCACGTCGGCCATGGAGAAGGAGAGCCCACAGTCCTTGGTAGCGGCCCACTTTGTTATCCTCAAAGCAGGCGAAGAAGGTGTTTAGCTTGTCCAGAAGAAAGATGTCGGTGTCCACGATGAGGCTGGTTTTCCCTTTGTAGTCCGTGATTGTCTGTAGACCCTGCCACATACGTCTCATGTCTGAGCCTCAATTACGGCTACACTTTTTCTCTATACTGACATTTTGCCTGTTTGATTGCCTTAAGGAGGGAATAACTACACTGTTTGTATTCGGCCATATTCTCAGTCACCTTGCCATGGTTAAATGCGATGGTTTGTGCAGTTTTGCGCGAATGCTGCCATCTATCCACAGTTTCTGGTAAGGTTTTAATTGTCACAGTGGATACAACATCTCCTGTATACCTCCTGCTAAACTCAGTCACCAGTGTATTCGTCTATGTTGTTCACAGAGGCTACCAGGAACATATGCCAATCCGTGTGATCAAAACAATCTTGAAGCGCGGATTCCAATTTGTCAGACCAGCGTTGAATAGTCCTTAGCACGGGTACTTCCTGTTTGAGTTTCTGCCTATAGGACTGGAGGAGCAAAGTGGAGTCGTGATCTGATTTGCCGAAGGTGTTACGAAAAACTAAGAGTGGTGGATGGAATCAGGTGCAGAGAGCAGGGTACTGTCGTTTATCAAATTTATTACACCGGTGCAACCGAAAAATGATCATGCCAACACACAGGGCGTATATAGGTTGCCAGTCCAAAACAACAGGACAAAAATAGACCAGAGAAATAAAGATAAGAAAACAAATCACACCATCAAACACAGAGTAACAAAAAACAAGCCCGCACAAAATACCCAGCGGGCCGAGTGCCCTTAAATACCCTACAAACAAACCCTAATACAAAACAGGTGTACCCAATTAACCACTAACCAACACAAACGGAAAAGGAATCGATGGCAGCTAATAGGCCGGTGACGACGACCGCCGAGCCCCGCCCGAACAGGAAGAGGCACCCTCTTCAGCGAAGTTCGTGACAGTACCCCCCCCCCCTGACGCGCGGCTCCCGCAGCGCACCGACCCCGGCCTCGAGGACGACCCGGAGGACGAGGAGCAGGGCGATCCGGGTGGAGGCGGTGGAAATCCCTCAAGAGGGAAGGATCTAAAATGTCCCTCCCGGTACCCAGCACCTCTCCTCCGGACCGTACCCCTCCCAGTCCACGAGGTACTGCAGACCCCTCACCCGGCGTCTCGAATGGCGACATATTCGTAGACAAATGCCGAAGAGAGTTCTGGGCCAATTCTGCCCACGGAACGTACCTCGCCCATTCTCCTGGCCGGTCCTGGCAATTCGACCTCAGAAACCTACCCACTTCCTGGTTTACTCTCTCCACCTGCCCATTACTTGCGGGGTGATAACCAGAGGTAAGGCTGACCGAGATCCCCAGACGCTCCATAAACGCCTTCCAAACCCGGGACGTGAACTGGGGACCCCGATCGGAGACTATATCCTCTGGAACCCCATAGTGCCGGAAGACGTGGGTAAATAGAGCCTCTGCAGTCTGTAGGGCCGTAGGAAGACCAGGTAATGGGAGGAGACGACAGGACTTAGAGAACCGATCCACAACGACCAGAACGGTAGTGTTCCCCTGAGATGGGGGAAGATCAGTAAGGAAATCTACCGAGAGATGGGACCATGGCCGTTGTGGAACCGGGAGGGGCTGTAACTTCCCTCTAGGAAGGTGCCTAGGAGCCTTACTCTGGGCGCATACCGAACAGGAGGAGACATAGAGCCTCACATCCCTAGCTAAAGTGGGCCACCAGTATTTCCCCCTGAGACCCTGCACTGTCCTATCAATCCCCGGATGACCCGCAGATGGTAGTGTGTGAGCCCACCGAATCAATTTATCATGGACACCAAGCGGTACGTAACTTCGACCAGTTGGACACTGTATAGGCGCAGGTTCAACCCTCAACGCCCGCTCGATGTCCGCGTCCACCTCCCATACCACTGGGGCCACCAGCCGAGAGGCTGGAAGGATGGGAGTGGGTTCGATGGACCGGTCCTCGGTGTCATAGAGACGGGACAGCACGTCAGCCTTAGTGTTGAGGGAACCTGGTCTGTAAGAGATCGTAAATCTAAAACGTGTAAAGAACATGGCCCACCTAGCCTGACGTGGATTCAGTTACTCCTCGCTTCCCGAATATACTCCAGATTACGGTGGTCAGTCCAGATGAGAAAAGGGTGTTTAGCCCCCTCAAGCCAGTGTCTCCACACCTTCAGGGCCTTTACCATAGCTAGTAACTCCCGATCCCCCACATCATAGTTCCGCTCCGCCGGACCCAGCTTCTTAGAAAAGAAAGCGCAGGGACGGAGCTTCGGTGGCGTGCCCGAGCGCTGAGACAGCACGGCTCCAACTCCAGCCTCGGACGCATCCACCTCCACTATGAATGCTAACGAAGGGTCCGGATGCGCCAACACGAGAGCTCCGGTGAACAGTACCTTCAACTGGTTGAAGGCTCCATCAGCCTCTGCTGACCACCGCAGACGCACCGGTTCCCCCTTCAGCAGTGAGGTAATGGGCGCCGCTACTTGACCAAAACCCTGGATAAACCTCCGGTAGTAATTGGCAAACCCTAAAAACCGCTGCACCTCCTTTACTGTGGTCGGAGTCGGCCAATTACGCACGGCGTTAACACGGTCACACTCCATCATCATCCCCGAGCTGGAAATGCGATAACCCAGGAAGGAAACGGCTGGTTTGGAGAACACACATTTCTCAGCCTTGACGTATAGGTCATGCTCCAGCAGTCGCCCAAGAACCCTGCGCACCAAGGAAACATGCGCGGCGCGTGTGGTAGAATAAATCAAGATGTCATCAATATAGACTACCACACCCTGCCCGTGCAAGTCCCTAAGAATCTCATCTACAAAGGATTGGAAGACGGCTGGAGCATTCTTCAACCGATACGGCATGACGAGGTACTCATAGTGGCCTGATGTGGTTGTGCGCTGTTTTCCACTCGTCTCCTCCCCGAATACGCACCAGATTATACGCGCTCCTGAGGTCCAGTTTTGTGAAGAAACGCGCTCCGTGGAATGATTCCACCGCCGTAGCGATGAGAGGTAGCGGATAACTAAAACCCACGGTGATCGAATTGAGACCTCAATAATCAATGCACGGACGCAGACCTCCCTCCTTTTTCCTCACAAAAAAGAAACTCGAGGAGACGGGTGACATGGAGGGCCGAATGTACCCCTGTCTCAGAGCTTCCGTGACATATGTCTCCATAGCCAACGTCTCCTCTTGTGACAGTGGGTACACATGACTCCGGGGAAGTGCAGCGTTCTCCTGGAGGTTTATCACGCAATCCCACCGTTGATGAGGTGGTAATTTGGTCGCTTTCTTCTTACTAAAAGCGATAGCCAAATCGGCATATTCTGGGGGAATGCGCAAGGTGGAAACCTGGTCTGGACTCTCCACCGTCGTGGCACCGATGGAAACTCCTATACACCTCTCTGAACACTCGTCTGACCACCCCTTAAGAGCCCCCTGTTTCCAGGAAATAACGGGATTGTGAATAGCCAGCCAGGGAACCCCCAACACCACCGGGAACCCAGGTGAATCAATAAGGTACAAACTGATCCTCTCCCTATGATTCCCCTGCGTTACCATGTCCAGCGGAGTCGTGGCCTCCCTGACCAGCCCTGACCCTAACGGTCGGCTATCTAAGGAGTGCACAGGGATAGGTGGGTCTATCTGCACTAACGGAATACCTCATTTACGGGCGAGTCCACAATCCATAAAACTCCCAACTGTGCCTGAATCGACTAGCGCCTTATGCTGAAGAGAGGGGAAAAACGCAGGGGAAAAAATTAACAAAAACATGTGACCAACAGGGAGCTCTGAGTGAGTTTGGTGCTTACTCACCTGGGGTGGCCGAGGAGTGTTCCGCCGACCATCTCGACTCCCAGAGGGACTCCTCCAACACCGGTCCGAAGTGTGTCCTCTCCGTCCACAATAGGAGCAGGAGGAGCCCCCTCTGGTCCCCCTAGATGCAGCTCCTCCCAACTCCATCTGAGTGGGAGTGGGAGAGCTGGAAGGTGGAATTAACAGGACCCCTTCTGAATGCCCGCGGGCAGCTAGCAGGTTGTCCAATCGAATAGACATGTCTATAAGTTCATCCAGGGAGAGAGTTGTGTCTCTGCAAGCTAGCTCCCGGCGGACATCCTCCCGGAGACTAGACCGGTAATGGTCCATCAGGGCCCTGTCATTCCACCCAGCACCAGCAGCTAGGGTCCTAAACTCCAACGCGAAGTCCTGCGCGCTCCTCATCTCCTGTCTGAGGTGGAACAGTCGCTCACCCGCCGCTTTACCCTCTGGTGGATGATCGAACACAGCTCGGAAACGGCGGGTGAACTCCAGGTAGTTGTCCCGAGCAGAGTCTGGACTGTTCCAGACCGCGTTAGCCCAGTCCAGGGCCTTGCCCGTTAAACAGGAGACAAGGAGGCCCACACTCTCCTCACCCGAGGGAGCCGGACGTACGGTAGCCAGGTAGAGCTCTAGCTGGAGCAAAAATCCCTGGCACCCAGCCGCTGCTCAATCGTACTCCCTCGGGGGGGAGAGACGCAGTGCGCTGGACCCAGAGGACGACGTAGGTGGAGTAGGTGTTGAAGGTGGTGTCGGCAGTGGGAGAGCTGAGATAGACGTCAGTAGACCACTCCTCTCCCATCGTTCCATCCTCTCCATCATCTGATCCATCGCTGTACCAATCCGATGGAGGACAACTGTGTGGTGATGGACGCGCTCCTCCATAGTGGGGAGAGGGGTGGTCGCTGCTCCTGCTGACTCCGTTTTTTTGGTGCGGGCTTCTGTTTCGAAAAACTAAGAGTGGTGGATGGAATCAGGCGCAGAGAGCAGGGTACTGTCGTTTATCAAATTTATTACACCGGTGCAACCGAAAAATGATCACGCCAACACACAGGGCGTATATAGGTTGCCAGTCCAAAACAACAGGACAAAAATAGACCAGAGAAATAAAGATAAGAAAACAAATCACACCATCAAACACAGAGTAACAAAAAAATAAAGTCCAGTGACGTTCTTTGAGGGCCTTCGTGGTATCGGTTTGAGGGAGAATATACATGGCTGTGACTATAACAGAAGAGAATTCTCTTTGGAGGTAATACGGTCGGCATTTGATTGTGAGGTATTCTAGGTCGGATGAACAAAAGGACTTGAGTTCCTGTATGTTATCACAATCACACCATGAGTAGTTAATCAGGAAACATACACCCCTGCCCTTCTTCTTCCCGGTGAGATATGTATTCCTGTCGCAATGAACTGAGAACCCAACTGGCTGAATGGAGAGAGACATATTTCCATGAAATAGAGTATGTTACAATCCCTGATGTCTCTCTGGAAGGAAATCCTCTCCATAAGCTTGTCAACTTTATTATCCAGAGACTGAACATTAGCGAGTAGCATACTCGGAACCGGTGGGTGGTGTGCGCGCCTCCTGAGTCAGACTAGAAGTCCGTGTACCTCTTTTCCACTTGCGGTGTTTTGGAACAGCCTCTGGAATCAGTTCAATTACCCTGGAGGGTTCGAACATAGGATCCGATAAAGTCGTATTCCTTTTCGTAATGCTGGTAATGCTGGTAATGCTTGTGAGTTACCATCGCTCTGATATCCAAAGTTCTTCCCGGCAGTATGTAATAACACAAAAAAATGAATGCGCTAATAATGCTTAAAATAACACAGAAAAAAACAAAATACTGCAAAGTTTCCTAAGAGCTAGAAGCACTGCAGCCTTGTCCCTCGGCGGCATTTTCCACTTATCTGGTGTCCTGTGTGAGCTTAGGTATGCTCCACTCCCCTCCCCCCACCGCACCTGCTGTCGCGACCTCTGAATGCTCGGCTATGTAAAGCTAACTGACATTTACTCCTGAGGTGCTGACCTGTTGGACCCTCTATAACCACTGTGATTATTATTTGACCCTGCTGAACATTTGAACATCTTGAAGAAGGTACTTTTGTCAACTTTTTAGCCAGTAGTTCTGAAAGTAGCTTTCACGAGCCAAAAGTGGTCCCCGAACATTGCGTACTACGTCACATATGTAAATATATGTTCACCATTTCTTTGCTCTCTCACTCGTCAGTTTGTGTATCTTGCTAGCTGTCACTCAATTGGTGAGGGGCTGAAGCTCATTGGCTGGAACTCAAATTGCTAGGGGGCAGGCCCATGTGTGAGAAAATGTAGGGGAAATGGTGCTGCACAGCTTCCAGAAAACAGCAGCATTCAATCTAGGGATTTCGTGGCTAATTGAGGTAAGACAGTAAATCTGCTTATAGATTATGCATGTATGAACTACACCTTGACACATCCAGCCCAAATTGGGAGGTTTTAAAAAGACTTGCTAATCGCCAAAATTCTGGGAGCAAGTCTTTAATTGCAAGGTTACACTGAAACTATTTACATCAGTGCATTCACAGTTTCAACTAGATCAATCACTGGGAAATAAAACCTTATGGCATGAATACTGTATTGAGAATAGCGGATCACATTGTATCGTTTAATTACATGTATACACTGTCTGGAACAAAAACAACATGTATGAAAACACAAGCATAAAGTTATGTTAGGCCATGTTCAACGGCTCCAGCAGCAATAGCCCCCTCTTTTCTCGCTCTCTTTCCATCTCTCCATTAATCCAGAGATGTTGGTATCTCTTTCCAGTTCAGAGAGAGGGAGAAAAACAACAAGCTATTTGATGAATGTAATGTCCCTTAGCCTCTGTCCCTCTAGGAAAGGCCCAATGGTTTAGTTAAGAGCCTTGCTGTCAGATCTAAAAGGTTCCTGCATGTTGATGTCCAGGGGGAGCTATTTTCATGGTGCGTGCAGCCCAAAGCCTGAGTGTAATAAAACAACATGGCATTTAAGGTGTCTCTGTGCATTTGGTGCTTGTAAATGGAGAATAAACATAGGGCCCGAATCAAGAGGGAACCATTGTTTCCTTAATATTCACTTCGGGGACTCCTTTAGCTGAGACACACTATTCAGGTTGTGCTGAGGGCAATATAACAATAATTTAAAAAAAAAGATGTGTTTTAACAACAGCCAGCTTGAATTATGGTGTACATGACCGGTTCATTAGTAGGAGATTTCAGCTCATTTGCCTTGAAGCCTGTTCAAAACATAAACATATTGGACAGATTTGCAATTAGTGCTCCAAAATTGTGAAAATACAAAATACTGCAAGAACCATACTAACCTACAGAGGCAAAACGCAGTAACTGCGAATTTGATCAGAAATCTTTGATCTGTTGTAATGGCCAGGTATATTATCTGATTAATTAGGTATTTTTCCTGACACAAGAACAAGCCAGTTGATCAGAAAACAGTACATTTTAAAAGTATTCAGACCCCTTGTCACGACTTCCGCCCGAAGTCGGCTCCTCTCCTTGTTCGGGCGGCATTCGGCGATCCACTGCCTCTCCATTTTTATCCATTTGTCTTGTCTTGTTTTCATACACACCTGGTTTGCATTTCCCCAATCAATCTACTTGTATTCAACCCTCTGTTTTGTGTGTAATTATTTTCATGTTATGTTGTGGTTGTTAAGCGCTTTACTTTATTGTTCTGTTTTTTTTTTGCGTTTTTTTTTGTTATGTTTGGAACTATAATAAAGTGCGCTTTATTTAATCATACTCTGCTCTCCTGCATCTGACTTCGCCTTCATACACAGCCTGACACCCCTTGACATTTTCCACAAAAAAATTACGTTACAGCCTTATTCTAAAATTGATTAAATAGTTGTTTTTCTTCATCAATCTACACACAATACCCCACAATGACAAAGCACCTTTGGCAGAGATTACAGCCTCGAGTCTTCTTGGGAATGACGCTACAAGCATGGCACACCTGTGTTTGGGGAGTTTCTCCCATTCTTCTCTGCGGATCCTCTCAAGCTCTGTCAGGTTGGATGGGGAGCGTCGTTTTTTTCAGGTCTCTCCAGAGATGTTCGATCGGGTTCAAGTCTGTGCTCTGGCTGGGCCACTCAAGGACATTCAGAGACTTGTCTCGAAGCCAAATCAGCGTTGTCTTGGCTGTGTGCTTCGGGTCGTTGTCCTGTTGGAAGGTGAATGTTCACCCTAGTTGTAAACGTGTACGTTGGGAGTTGGGAAGCAAGTTCAGGGAGCGTATTTAATGAATAAATGAACATAGAAACAAAACAAGAAACACGGGTAGCTTACAGACATGAACACTGGAACAGAAACAATAACGCCTCGGGAAGGAACCAGGACTGACATATACAGGGAAGGTAATCAGGCAGGTGATTGAGTCCAGGTGAGTCTGATGAGGCACTGATGCGCGTAACGATGGTGACAGGTGTGCATAATAATGAGCAACCTGATGACCTCGAGTGCCAGAGAGGGAGTATACATGACACCAGTCTGAGGTCCTGAGCGCTCTGGAGCAGCTTATCATCAAGGATCTCTCTGTACTTTGCTCCGTTCATCTTTCCCTCGATCCTGACTAGTCTGCCATTCCCTGCTGCTGAAAAACGCTGCCACCACCATGTTCACCTTAGTGATGGTGCCAGGTTTCCTCCAGATGTGAAACCTGGCATTAATGCCACAGAGCAATCTTGGTTTCATCAGACCAGATAATCTTGTTTCTCATGGTCTGAGAGTCCTTCAGGTGGCTTTGGCAAACTCCAAGCGGTCTGTCATGTGATTGGGGGAGTGCTGCAGACATGGTTGTCCTTCTGGAAGGTTCTCCCATCTCCACTGAAGAACTCTAGAGTGACCATCGGGTTCTTGGTCACCTCCCTGAACAAGGACCCTCTCCCCCGATTATGCAGTTTGGCTGGGCAGCCAGCTCTAGGAAGAGTCTTTGTGGTTTCAAACTTCTTCCATTTAAGAATGATGGAGGCCACTGTGTTGTTGGGCACCTTCAATGCTGCAGACATTTTTTTTTACCCTTCCCCAGATCTGTCTCTCTACACAATCCTGCCTACGGACAATTTCATCGAGCTCATGGCTTGGTTTTTGCTCTGACATGCACTGTCAACTGTTGGACCTTATATAGACAGGTGTGTGCCTTTCCAAATCATGTCCAATCAATTGAAATTACCTGTCACGTTCTGACCATAGTTCTTTTGTGTTTTCTTTGTTTTAGCGTTGGTCAGGACGTGAGCTCAGTGGGCATTCTATGTTTTGTGTTTCTATGTTGGGTTTGTTGTTTGGCCTGATATGGTTCTCAATCAGAGGCAGGTGTTTGTCATTGTCTCTTATTGGGAACCATATTTAGGTAGCCTGTTTTGTGTTGGGTTTTGTGGGTGGTTGTCTTCTGTCTTTGTGTCTATGCACCAGATAGGACTGTTTCGGTGTTCACATTTGTTGTTTTGTATTTTGTAGTGTTCTCGTTTATCGTCTATATTAAAGATGTTGAACACGAACCACGCTGCATTTTGGTCCTCCTCTCCTTCAACAGAAGAAAACCGTTACATTACCACAGGTGGACTCCAATCAAGTTGTAGAAACATCTCAAGGATGATCAATGGAAACAGAATGCAACTGAGCTGAATTTCGAGTCTAATTGGGGCGACAGGGGAGCCTTGTGGTTAGGGTGTTGGGCTAGTAACTGGAAGGTTGTAAGTTCAAATCCCCAAGCTGACAAGGTACAAATCTGTCGTTCTGCCCCTGAACAAGGCAGTTAACCCACTGTTCCTAGGCCGTCATTGAAAATAAGAATTTGTTCTTAACTGACTTGCCTAGTTAAATAAAGGTAAAATAAAAAATAAAAAATAATCTGAATACTTACGTAAATTTCTAAAAAGCTGTTTTTGTTTTGGCATTATGGGATATTGTGTGTATATTGGTGAGGACCATTTTTTATTTAATCAATTTTAGAATAAGGCTGTAATGTAACAAAATGTGGAAAAAGTCAAGGTGTCTGAGTACTTTCCAAATGCACTGTACATCCTGGAGTATCAGAAACTTCTGTCAGTCTAGACAGATTTTGCAGTAAAAAATACAAAACGTAATTACTGTATTTGTTGGACTGCATACAAAACAATACAATGCAAGTAATAGCACACACGAGGTAAGACGTGACTGCAGTAAATTTACACACCCAGTCCCAGCAGTTTTAAAAACTGATTAAGATCATGCCACCCCTGGTCTACACTTAACCCTGAAGGCAGAGATTCAATCCTCGCCTATGCAACTTTACGTTCCATGCTACAGTATATCCCTCTTCTATCTAATCCAACTGTGGATAAAATCTGTGGATAAATTCGCAAAATGTATATATTTTTTCAACACAACTTGACTGTTGACATATGTCACCTTTATGTCCAGTGTTTATATAATGTGATTTGTGTGTTTATTACGCTGTAACAGTGATCTCTTTTCTCCTTCATAGTTTTCCCCACCATACAGGTCTTGGATCACATAAAGTATGGTAAGTTTCATAGATGTTTGGTAGTGTCCCTGGGAACAAACTGATTCCAGGAAGGGGTTTATTTTAGAGGTGAATGATACATACATGTATTCTGACAGATCAGCCTAACTCATATTTCCTGTAGTCTTATTAGTCTCATATTTCCTGTAGTCATATTTCCTATTCTAACTTAGTTTTCCCCTTTTGTGGACATGAGCAATCAGAATGGTTGTTAGGCATTTTGAAAACAAACTATTCTCAGGGTCATACAGAACAACTGAGATGCTCACTTACAGTAACTGCATGCTTCTACATCTGCATTGCTTGCTGTTTGGGGTTTTAGGCAGGGTTTCTGTATAGTACATTGTGACATCTGCTGATGTAAAAAGGACTTTATGAATATTTGATTGATATGACACAATGGGGCCTTTCAAAGATCTATGCTGCAATAATCTACACCGCATGACCAAAAGTATGTGGACACCTACTCGTCGAACTTCTCATTCCAAAATCATGGGCATTAATAAAAAGTTAGTCCCACCTTTGCTGCCACAACAGCCTCCACTATTCTGGGAAGGCTTTCCACTAGATGTTGAAACATTGCTGCAGGTACTTGCTTCCATTCAGCCACAAGAGCATGAGTGAGGTTGGGCAATTAGGCCTGGCTCGCAGTCAGCCTTCCAATTCATCCCGAAGGTGTTGGATGAGGTTGAGGTCAGGGCTCTGTGGGCCAGTTCTTTAAGGACCACACTTTGTGCAAGAGGGCATTGTCATGCTGAAACAGGAAAGGGGCCTTTCCCAAAGTGTTGCCACAACGTTGGAAGCACAGAATCATCTAGAATGTAACTGTACAATCTGGCCTTAATGGCCATGTACTCTAGTCTCTACCCAGCACAACCAGAAGAGGACTGACCACCCCTCAGAGCCTGGATCTGCATTTTGGGACAGCTGCTGATGTAAAAATGGGCTTCATAAATAAATGTGTATTGTTTAAAGATATTCTCTCTTACTTTTGACAACTTTCTGCATTGATCTGCACTGTGTCCGAATGCAATCATGGTTGCGTTAATAAGACACCGTGGAGCCGGCGCGCAATATGGGTCAGAAAACGTACCTCAATGCAGGGATGGGATATGCCACTCTACTCCAAATGTTACCGTTATTCACACTGCTCCATCGAGAAGTTTGAAATACTGCTAGTTTTCCCAGAAAACTTCCCTTTTCATCGTCATGCTAGCTAGCGGAAGTAACAGCAGCCATTATGGAAGGGCACGTTGTGTTGAAAATCAAAGGAGCTGATTGGCTGACACTGCAATTCCAAAAAGGCAGTCTGGCTCCACAGTGTCTTAATGTTACCATGATTGTGTTCTGACCCCAGTGCAACTCTGTGTAAACAAGAATAACGGTAGGGCCGGAATCTGCTGGCTAACAGTAAATTCTACTAGATGAAAAATGACATCCTGGCATTTAAAGCATACTATATTTTTAAAATTTCACTTACTATAAAACTTTGTTTTATCGGATACTCAAAATTATGGCGTTTCCTACACGGCCTGTGTATGTACGTGTGTGCGTACATGCGTGTGTGTGCATGCATGCATGCCTGTTGTTTTGCATGCGTACTTGTATGCGTGTGTTTGTCTGTGTGCGTCTGTTGGGGGGTTGTGTGCGTTTTTTTTTATATTGCTCTATATTATACTATTCTGTTTCCTACTGTACATACTCTCCCGTAGACGTGGGCGGCTTAAAGTGACAAAACTTTGACTAGATGCACATGAACATAACTGACTTCTTATTCTAGGTTTGAGGAGCGAACGCCAAATGAAAGTCAAAGCCGTCAGATATGATATTCTTCTGATGAAGAAGGATTGGAGATATGAGATGACAGCATCGTGATCAAAGAGCCTTTGAAGCCCAGGATGGTGAATGTGTGTATATGTGCATATATCGTGTATTTCATTATTCTTTGTCCTAGAGACGTACACACATTCTCTCACACAGAGAAACAGAGACAGACACACAAACACACACACACACACACACACACACAAGTGCATGTACAGACACAGACACACAAACACACACACACACACAAGTGCATGTACAGACACACACACACAAACTTAGGTGACATTTGGCTAGCTAATTTGGTCAAGACATTTGCAATACCTCACGTTCCTGGAATGAAAAGTGATGCGTACATGACGAGGTAGTTATTTACTGTTGTTGTGTGTGTTGATGTACAGTTTGACACCGGCACATCATATCTATAATTAAGGACCTTCGCTGGTTCTGATTCTCCCTCTGGTTCTGGTTCTGATTCTCCCTCTGGTTCTAATTATCCCTCTGGTTCTGGTTCTGATTCTCCCTCTGGTTCGGGTTCTCCCTCTGGTTCTGATTCTCCCTCTGGTTCTGGTTCTCCCTCTGGTTCTGGTTCTGATTCTCCCTCTGGTTCGGGTTCTCCCTCTGGTTCTGGTTCTCCCTCTGGTTCTGATTCTCCCTCTGGTTCTTGTTCTCCCTCTGGTTCTAGTTCTAAATCTCCCTCTGGTTCTGGTTCTCCCTCTGGTTCTGGTTCTCCCTCCGGTTCTGGTTCTTGTTCTCCCTCTGGTTCTGGTTCTAATTATCCCTCTGGTTCTGGTTCTCCCTCTGGTTCTGATTCTCCCTCTGGTTCTGATTCTCCCTCTGGTTCTGCTTCTGGTTCTCCCTCTGGTTCTGGTTCTCCCTTTGGTTCTGGTTCTAATTCTCCCTCTGGTTCTGGTTCTCCCTCTGGTTCTGGTTCTCCCTTTGGTTCTGGTTCTAATTCTCCCTCTGGTTCTGGTTCTCCCTCTGGTTCTGATTCTCCCTCTGGTTCTGGTTCTGGTTCTCCCTCTGGTTCTGGTTCTCCCTTTGGTTCTGGTTCTAATTCTCCCTCTGGTTCTGGTTCTTCTTCTGGTTCTGGTTATCCCTCTGGTTCTGATTCTCTCTCTGGTTCTAATTCTCCCTCTGGTTCTGGTTCTCTCTCTGATTCTGGTTCTCTCTCTGGTTCTAATTCTCCCTCTGGTTCTGGTTCTCTCACTAGTTATGCTGACACCTCAAATATGCAACTGCAGTACACAACCCCTCCCAGTGCTAAAACAGAGGTCTCTCCCTCCCTCCCTCCCTCCCTCCCTCCCTCCCTCCCTCCCTCCCTCCCTCCCTCCCTCCCTCCCTCCCTCCCTCCCTCCCTCCCTCCCTCCCTCCCTCTCCCTCCCTCCCTCCCTCCCTCCTCTCCTCTCCTCTCCTCTCCTCTCCTCTCCTCTCCTCTCCTCTCTTCTCTCTCTCTCTCTCTATCTCTCTCTTTCTCTCTCTATTTCTCTCTGTCTGTAGAAAACGTTGAAGAGAGAGAGAGTATTGTAATGGCTCACTCCTCTGTCTCATCGGCTGGCGCATTGCGCCGCAACAAAGGTTCTCCACTTCTCCCGGTCTCTGGAAATCTTCCCCACGGTGCCTCAGCTCTGCTGATGTTGGAGCTTGGCTTGGATTGTTCTCCACTTTGTCCTGGGCAAACATTGTAATAGGAATGTATAACTTATGATAATAAATAATGCATCCGTTTTCTCAATCGACAAAGTAAGAGATGACACAAACACACACACAAACACACACACAAACACACATACACATTCACACACACACAAACACAAGAGCGTTTGTATGTCTCAGGATGGACAGACCTCGGTTCAACCCCGTCTGCGACCTCTCTCTCAAAGCCCAGAAACCCCGAAACACCCTGCAGAGAGCAAACCTCAGTCAAACCCATTCACAACCTTAAGAAACCTTGACAGCAGGATGAACCCCTTTAGCCGACTACAAAACCCCCAAAGATACATTCAACACAAAAAACTCCTATCCGTCAAAAATGGCTCTAATTCCTCTCAAAAGAGAACAAGTGACAGAGAGCAATAGAAGAGGACAGCCAGAGAAAAGCAAGGAGGAGGAGATGGAGGAGGTTGGAGGAGGAAGAGGAGGAGGAGAAAAGCTTGCCCCTGTGAATTAAAAGCTTTGTGTGAAGCCTTGTTGGGCAGCAGACTGAAGAGATGCCCCTTAATAGAGACGAACATCCTCCTCTATTCACCAGGGGCTCATTCTTTGGCTGCCAGGGGAGGGCAGGAGGGGGTTGTTGGAAGGGACAAAGGCAGATGCTATGGGACAGCCTTTCCTCCCAGTGTGGCCCATTAAAGGAGCCTGGAGCATGGAGGGCTCGATGGAGCTACTATAGGTCCCCTTTCAGAGCACCCCCTTCACCTGAGTGAGTGACAGGACTGAAGGGGGAGTCAGCTCCCAAGCTTTGTGGTGAGAGGGGAGACAGCCCAGGAGAGAGAGATAAAGTGAGAGAGTGATAAAGTGAGAGAGTGATAGAGAGAAAGTCAGAGAGAGAGAAAGAGAGAGAGACAATGTGAGAAAGAGAGAGAGAAAGATGAGTCAACCAAGGGTTTGAGAGAGAGGTTAAAGAGAGAGGGAGGGAGGGAGGGAGGGAGGGAGGGAGGGAGGGAGGTGAGTCAACCAAGGGTTTGAGAGGGAAAGAGGGGGAGAGAGAGAAAGAGAGAGATAATGTGAGAAAGAGAGAGAAAGAGAGAGAGATTAATCAACCAAGGGTTTGAGAGAGAGGGTGAGAGAGAGAGAGAGAGAGGGAGAGAGAGAGAGAGAGAGAGAGAGAGAGAGAGAGAGAGAGAGAGCAAGAGAGAGAGAGAGAGATTCTTAAAGAGAGAGGAGAGGAGAGAGAGAGAGAGACAGAGAGAGAGAGAGAGAGAGAGAGAGAGAGAGAGAGAGAGAGAGAGGGGGGGTTTGAGAGAGGGTTTGAGAGAGAGGGGAAAGAGAAGGAGAGGGAGAGAGTGGAAAAAGAGTGAGAGAGAGAGACAGAGGGAGAAACGGCTGAGGAGAGAGGGAGCGAGACAGAAGTAGAGAGGGAGGGAGACAGAGGGAGAAGTGTCAAGAGCAGGACGTCAGATAAACAAAACAACAAGGAAAAGGAGGTAGATGACTAAAGAAGGAGGGGCAGAGAGAGAGAGGGGTGTAATTGAGTCTCCGCTACACAGTTGTTGTACAGGGAGGTCTCCTTGTGGGATCCAAGGAGGTCCCTATAAAGACCCTATAAAGCACGAGACAGCACGTGTGTGTGTCCATGTCATAGGCACACCATTGGCCAGGATTTCAAACTTTACAATACGCTGTGTTTAACCTTTACAACACGCTGTGTTTAACCTGATCAACACGCTGTGTTTAACCTGATCAACATGCTTTGTTTAACCTTTACAACAAGCTGTGGTTAACCTGATCAACACGCTGTTTAACCTGATCAACACGCTGTGTTTAACCTGATCAACACGCTGCATTTAATCTTTACAACACGCTGTGTTTAACCTGATCAACACGCTGTGTTTAACCTGATCAACACGCTGTGTTTAATCTGATCAACATGCTGTTTAACCTTTACAACACAATGTGTTTAACCTGATCAACATGCTGTGTTTAACCTGATCAACACGCTGTGTTTAACCTGATCAACAAGCTGTGTTTAACCTGATCAACACGCTGTGTTTAATCTGATCAACATGCTGTTTAACCTTTACAACACGATGTGTTTAATCTGATCAACATGCTGTTTAACCTTTACAACACGCTGTTTAACCTGATCAACACGCTGTGTTTAACCTGATCAACACGCTGTGTTTAACCTGATCAACACGCTGTGTTTAATCTGATCAACATGCTGTTTAACCTTTACAACACAATGTGTTTAACCTGATCAACATGCTGCGTTTAACCTGATCAACATGCTGCGTTTAACCTGATCAACACGCTGTGTTTAACCTGATCAACACGCTGTGTTTAACCTGATCAACACGCTGTGTTTAACCTGATCAACACGCTGTGTTTAACCTGATCAACACGCTGTGTTTAATCTGATCAACATGCTGTTTAACCTTTACAACACGATGTGTTTAATCTGATCAACATGCTGTTTAACCTTTACAACACGCTGTTTAACCTGATCAACATGCTGTGTTTAATCTGATCAACACACTGCTGTTTAATCTGTTTAATCAACATGCTGTGTTTAACCTGATCAACACGCTTGTTTAACAGCACGCTGTGTTTTACAACAAGCTGTGTTTAACCTGATCACACACGCTGTGTTTAAACCTGTGTTTAACCTGATCAACATGCTGTGTTTAACCTGATCAACATGCTGCGTTTAACCTGATCAACACACTGTGTTTAACCTGATCAACACGCTGTGTATAACCTGATCAACACACTGTGTTTAACCTGATCAACATGCTGCGTTTAACCTTTACAACACGATGTGTTTAACCTGATCAACATGCTGTGTTTAACCTGATCAACACGCTGTGTTTAACCTGATCAATATGCTGTGTTTAACCTTTACAACACTCTGTTTAACCTGATCAACACACTGTGTTTAACCTGATCAACACGCTGTGTTTAACCTGATCAACACGCTTTGTTTAACCTGATCAACACGCTGTGTTTAACCTGATCAACACGCTGTGTTTAACCTGATCAACACGCTGTGTTTAACCTGATCAACATGCTGTGTTTAACCTGATCAACACGCTGTGTTTAACCTGATCAACACGCTGTGTTTAACCTGATCAACACGCTGTGTTTAACCTGATCAACACGCTTTGTTTAACCTGATCAACACACTGTGTTTAACCTGATCAACATGTTGTGTTTAACCTGATCAGCACGCTTTGTTTAACCTGATCAACATGTTGTGTTTAACCTGATCAACATGCTGTGTTTAACCTGATCAACATGTTGTGTTTAACCTGATCAGCACGCTTTGTTTAACCTGATCAACACGCAGTGTTTAACCTGATCAACACGCTGTGTTTAACCTGATCAACATGCTGCGTTTAACCTGATCAACACGCTGTGTTTAACCTGATCAACATGTTGTGTTTAACCTGATCAACATGCTTTGTTTAACCTGATCAACACGCTGTGTTTAACCTGATCAACACGCTGTGTTTAACCTGATCAGAACGCTGTGTTTAACCTGATCAACACGCTGTTTAACCTGATCAACACGCTGTGTTGAACCTTTACAACGCGTTTTGTTTAACCTGAACAACACGTTGTGTTTAACCTGAACAACACGCTGTGTTTAATCTTTACATTCCTTTGAAACTGAGAGAGAGAGAGAGAGAGAGAGAGAGAGAGAGAGAGAGAGAGAGAGAGAGAGAGAGAGAGAGACCTATTGTGTGTATTTGGCTAAGGTGTATGTAAACTTCCAACTTCAACTGTACTCCTTAGCCAATTACTTTTCAACTCAGTTTTCAACTCAATTTAATCCTAGTAAAATACCTGTCTTAGGTCAGTTAGGATCAACACTTTATTTTAAGAATGTGAAATGTCAGAATAATAGTAGAGAGAATCATTTGTTTCAGCTTTTATTTCTTTCATCACATTCCCAGTGGGTCAGAAGTTTACATACACTCAATTAGTATTTGGTAGCATTGCGTTTAAATTGTTTAACTTGGGTCAAACGTTTCGGGTAGCCTTCCACAAGCTTCCCACAATAAGTTGGGTGAATTTTGGCCCATTCATCCTGACAGAGCTGGTGTAACTGAGTCAGGTTTGTAGGCCTCCTTTTTCAGTTCTGACTACACATTTTCTATAGGATTGAGGTCAGGGCTTTGTGATGGCCACTCCAATACCTTGACTTTGTTGTCCGTAAGCCATTTTGCCACAGCTTTGGAAGTATGCTTGGGGTCATTGTCCATTTGGAAGACCCATTTGCGACCAAGCTTTAACTTCCTGACTGATGTCTAGAGATGTTGCTTCAATATATCAACATAATTGTCCTACCTCATGATGCCATCTATTTTGTGAAGTGCACCAGCAGTCCCTCCTGCAGCAAACAACATGACTGAGCCCCACAACATGATACTTTTGTACCTGTTTCCTCGAGCATCTTCACAAGGTCCTTTGCTGTTGTTCTGAGATTGATTTGCACTTTTCACACCAAAGTATGTTCATCTCTAGGAGACAGAAATCGTCTCTTTCCTGAGTGGTATGACGGCTGCGTGGTCCCATGGTGTTTGTACTTGCATACTATTGTTTGTACAGATGAACGTGGTACCTTCAGGTGTTTAGAAATTGCTCCCAAGGATGAACCAGACTTGTGGAGGTCTACAATTTTTTTTCTGAGGTCTTGGCTGATTTCTGTTGATTTTCCCATGATGTCAAGCAAAGAGGCACTGAGTTTGAATGTATGCTTTGAAATACATCCACAGGTACACCTCCAATTCACTCAAATGAGGTCAATTAGCCCTTCAGAAGCTTCTAAAGCCATGACATAATTTTCTGGAATTTTCCAAGCTGTTTCAAGGCACATTCAAATTAGTGTATGTAAACTTCTGACCCACTGGAATTGTGATACAGTGAATTATAGGTGAATTAATCTGTCTGTAAACAATTGTTGGAAAAATTACTTGTCATGCACAAGGTAGATGTCTTAACCGACTTGCCAAAACTATAGATTGTTAACAAGAAATTTGTGGAGTGATTTAAAAACGAGTTTTAATGACTCCAACCTAAGTGTATGTAAACTTCTGACTTCCACTGTATGTAAACTTCCGACTTCAACTGTATACCTATACCTTAAAGATTGCATACTGTGAAGTTCATGTGTCACCAGTTCAATTGACTTATAATGGGCCAACAAGCTCCTGATAAACTGCTACTATCCTCTGAAGGAACCCTGTGGAAATCAGTTAGCCCTCTCGAACACACACAGACACACGCACACACACACCAAAATAATTGGCCTCTCCTTTGATTGCAACCTTTCTAATATACATGGTCATCCCCGGAGACGTGAGCTAGATGAATAGCCTATCACTGTGTTTGTTGTAACAGGGTAAAGGTACGGTTGGTTGGAGGGTTGGACCAATCGATAACGCGTTAGGCTGAGGATTTGGCTTTATGTATCATAAAGGTAGGGTGTCTGGTTCGGTACTGACACAGGGATAATGGGATAATGTCAGAACTGATATTAGTGTTGATTAATGTCCATTTATGTTCTTGGCTTGGCAGAAATTGCTCCCATTTTCAGATATTAAGAATGTGCCAAACTCATATTTAATTTTAACAAGGACTAGTTAAGTGTCCTTTATATGATTCTTGTGGTGGTATTTCTTGATGTTGTATATAGAAATACAATTACTAGAAGTGACCAGTGGCCAGGAAGTACAGCAAGAAGTGTCCCCATTAACCAGGAAGTTGGGCAGAAAGTCCAGATTCAAATTGTACTTTATTTATCAACTCAACTGCCATTACAAGATATGTGAATGAAAATTATATTTTTTGTAGTTGGCATCTGATTTGATTCCTATAAATGCTTTGTTTCTCCTGTTCTGTGGAAATCTCTCCAGAAATGTACAGAAACAGTTGTCTTATGGTGTATTTCACAGTTAATTTTTAAACATTTATTTGACCTTTATTTAACTGTGCATGAGAAATGCTTGCTAAACATCTAACCCGTATTCCACAAAGCCTGTGAGTAGGAGATCTGATGTAGGATCCCAACCTGTCCATTTGATTTAATTCAATATGATATAAAAGGCGAAGCTGACTTTAGTGATGTCATTCACCCAGTAGACCAGTAGAGGTCATCTCAACACAGCCCAAACCCTGCTCCACTTCCTGCAGCCATGGATGCTATACTACTATGCCAGACAAGACTTTACAGAGAAGTGTTTCTCAACTCCGCCATGGCACATGTTTGCTATAGCCCAACACTAATACATCCAATGTCACTAATGAGGGAAGGGAGGGAATGGTAGAAGAGCACGGGAAAGCACAAAACCTCTGTACATACTAAGATAGAACCGTACAGTTTGTGCACTTCTCAAAACAGTGCGTATTGCAGAAAGGTTTGAATGTAGAAAGGATTCTAATCTGTTAGCAATACACACAATACTATATCAATAGCAATGGGATTCCATAAACTGTATTGTTAATGGACAAAAAAATCATAAGCAAACAAGATCGAGGCAGAGAAAGAAAGAACTATAGCGGACATTCTGTTAGCATGTACCTGTGCAAGAATCCAAAAGTTACCAGACCAGTACACTACTAGCTGTGTAGGTATCAGACCAGACCAGTACACTACTAGCTGTGTAGGTATCAGACCAGACCAGTACACTACTAGCTGTGTAGGTATCAGACCAGACCAGTACACTACTAGCTGTGTAGGTATCAGACCAGACCAGTACACTACTAGCTGGGTAAGTATCAGACCAGACCAGTACACTACTAGCTGGGTAGGTATCAGACCAGACCAGTACACTACTAGCTGTGTAGGTATCAGACCAGGCCAGTACACTACATGGCTGTGTAGGTATCAGACCAGACCAGTACACTACTAGCTGTGTAGGTATCAGACCAGACAAGTACACTACCAGCTGTGTAGGTATCAGACCAGACCAGTACACTACTAGCTGTGTAGGTATCAGACCAGACCAGTACCCTACATGGCTGTGTAGGTATCAGACCAGACCAGTACTCTACTAGCTGTGTAGGTATCAGACCAGACCAGTAGCCTACATGGCTGTGTAGGTATCAGACCAGACCAGTACACCACTAGCTGTGTAGGTATCAGACCAGACCAGTACACTACTAGCTGTGTAGGTATCAGACCAGACCAGTACACTACTAGCTGGGTAGGTATCAGATCAGACCAGTACACTACTAGCTGTGTAGGTATCAGACCAGGCCAGTACACTACATGGCTGTGTAGGTATCAGACCAGACCAGTACACTACTAGCTGTGTAGGTATCAGACCAGACCAGTACACTACTAGCTGTGTAGGTATCAGACCAGACCAGTACACTACTAGCTGGGTAGGTATCAGACCAGACCAGTACACTACTAGCTGTGTAGGTATCAGACCAGACCAGTACACTACATGGCTGTGTAGGTATCAGACCAGACCAGTACACTACTAGCTGTGTAGGTATCAGACCAGACCAGTACCCTACATGGCTGCGTAGGTATAAGCTCACCCCATAATAGGGTGTGTCCCCTAAATCGCCTACAGGAATGGCCAGCTCACATAATTATTAATTAGGCCTAATTGCCATTAACGAGACACTGCTGTCTCCTCCAAGGGGTCAGTCCCACTCGAGGAGGGCTGCTGAGAACACTTGTCCCCGCCTCGACATTGTCATCGATGTGACAGGAGGGCCGCGTGTCAAAAAACGATTTATCATTCTCATTTCGTCCCCTGGTCTAGGCTGTACGTGTTTGTGTTTCAGAGTTGGAAGCTGGAACACATCTGTGTGTGTGTGTGTGTGTGTGTGTGTGTGTGTGTGTGTGTGTGTCTGTGTCCTTGGGGTCTCTAATTAAGGAACCCAGGGGTTAGGAGAAACCTCAGGGGCTCAGAGTCCTAATCGCCCATAAATGGCCAGTTAATGGCCTCTGCCGCGGCCCTTCAATCTGCATACACCCTCATTTTTTCATTAGGCATTACACTCAAGGCCCCAGCTCCACCCCCTCCCTCCCGTACTCCATGAGCACAGTCAATTGGTCAAGGATTTTTAATTGCTGTGGCCATGCTCTCTCTCACTCTCTCAATTCAATTCAATGTAATTCAAGGGGCTTTATTGGCATGGGAAACATATGTTAACATTGCCAAAGCAAGTGAGGTAGAAAATATACAAAAGTGAAATAAACAATAAAAATGAATAGTAAACATTACACTCACAGAAGTTTCAAAAGAATAAAGACATTACAAATGTCATATTATGTATATATATAGTGTTGTAACAATGTGATGTGAGCGTACCAAGTAATTAGGCGTCACTCTAAAGCGGGAAGGTGGAATAAACGAGTCAGGAGTAGGTTTTTCTGATTGAACACGGTTCTCTATTGAGGGTATTTTGTCAACCAAAAACATTCTAACATAATCAATGAAAAATCTTCCAAGGAAAAAACACACATCTTCTTCTCCAGATGAAACAAGAACACAATAGGATAATCTTTAAACTACAACAAACATAAATCACGGGTTTGTCACCATCTTCGTGGTTCTTTCAGCACAGCTTCTCTCTCTCGGTGGCCATCTTCCAGAGATAGTTTTCTCCCTCTCTGCTGGTTCCATTCTCTCTTTTATAGGGGAAGGAGAGTATCTCATTAGTACCGTCAGCTGTGCTTAATTGACTCTGGTTACCTTGTCTCCCATGCTTTGTTGGGCTACTATCCATGAGCCCAGCCTGCCCTCTAGTGGTCCTTCCACATACCTTCCCCCCCAGGACCGAACCGGAGGGTCGGGCGCCAGACGCACCGTCTTGGTCGCGTCGGGACAGCGCGTCTGCATTCCCGTTCCTCGATCCGGCCCTGTGGATGACATGGAAAGAGAACGGTTGTAAAGACAAAAACCATCTGGCTATTCTGTTGTTATTGTTTCTCTTACCAGCCATCCACGTGAGGGGCGCATGGTCAGTAACTAATGCAAACCTCCGACCCAGTAGGTAGTACCGGAGATAATCGAGGGCCCACTTGATGGCTAAGGCCTCTTTCTCTACGGTCGCATACCTCTGTTCCCGATCGCTGAGTTTCCTACTAATGAAGAGAATCGGCTTCTCTGCTTCACCTTCACCCTGAGCTAGTATGGCCCCGAGCCCTGTATCCGAGGCGTCGACCTGCACAATGAACTCTTGTGAGAAGTCCGGAGCCTGTAGAACGGGATCGGAACACAGGCCATCTTTTAACAATTGAAAGGCCTCTTCCGTCTCGTCTTTCCACTCTACCTGGTTTGGCAGGTTTTTCCTGATGAGGTTTGTGAGGGGGTTGGCAATGGTTGCATATCCCGGGATAAAACGGCGATAATATCCTGTTATCCCTAAGAAGGCCCGAACGTCTCGCTTGGTCCGGGGTCGAGGCCAGTCACGAATTGCCCTGGTCTTCTCTGCCTGCGGGCGTATTTTCCCATTCCCCACGGTATACCCCAGGTATTCCGCCGGACAGGCCCAGGCAGCATTTATTTGGATTGGCTGTCAACCCTGTGGCTTCCAAACTCACGAGCACCGCCCGTAATCGCAGGAGGTGACTATCCCAGTCCTCGCTGTGGATGACCACATCGTCTATGTACGCCGCTGCATACTCTTGATGGGGCCGTAGAATGGCATCCATGAGGCGTTGGAAGGTTGCAGCAGCTCCGTGCAGTCCGAAGGGCATCCTCACATACTGGAAAAGCCCCTCTGGGGTGGCGAAGGCAGTCTTTGGGCGATCCTCCGGAGCCACCGGCACTTGCCAATATCCCTTCGTCAAATCCAGGGTAGTGATGAACTTGGCCTTTCCTAAGTGCTCCAAGGAGTTCATCCATGCGGGGCATGGGGTACGCATCGAATGTAGAGATGGCATTCACGCCCCTAAAGTCGTTGCAGAGTCTCATACTACCATCGGCTTTGGGGACCAGGACTATGGGACTGGACCACTCGCTCGTCGAGGGCTCGATCACGCCCATCCTCAACATCTCCCTCACCTCTTTCTTAGCGATGACTCGGCGAGCCTCAGGAATCCTGTAAGGGCGGATATGCACTTTCTTGCCGGGTTCAGTGTGGATATGGTGGAACAGGACATCTGTTTGTCCTGGGAATGGAGAGAATATTCGACCAAAGTTCATAATCAGCTTGTCTAGCTGTCTTGACTGCTCCGGTAGGAGAGTTTGGCCACGGCGCACCTGTGGTAGAGCCTCTTTTTTTCTTTGCCCTCCAGGGCCATCAAAGCCACCTCCTCCTCTCGTCCATGGTACGTCTTCAGCAGGTTTATGTGATAGAGTTGGACCTTCTTCCTCCTGTCAGGTTGCTTGATGAGGTAATTGACCGGTGAGACCCTTTTCATTACCTCGTAGGGCCCCCTCCACTGCGCCAGCAAGCGATGTTCGGCCGTGGGCACAAACACCATCACTTTCTCTCCCACGGTGAACTCACGGGGGTCGCAGATTTATCATAGGCCCGGCCTTGGGTCCTTTGGGCCTTCTCCATATGCTCCTTGACTATGGGCCACACTGCTGACAGGCGGTCTCTCATCAGGGTAACGTGTTCTATTGTAGATCGAAAGGGGCATGGTTGGGTCTCCCAGGTCTCCTTGGCTAAGTCGAGGATTCCTCGACAGGGTCTGCCATAGAGCAATTCAAACGGAGAGAATCCAGTGGATGCCTAGGGTACTTCTCGCAGGGCAAACATTAAGTGTGGGAGAAGCATGTCCCAGTTTTTCCCGTCTCGGGACACCACTCTTCTCAACATGCTTTTAATTGTTTTGTTCAAGCGTTCACACAACCCATCTGTTTGAGGGTGGAATATGCTTGTACGTATCTGTTGAACCTGATATAACCGACACAAGTCCTTCATCAACCGGGACATGAACGGGGTTCCTTGATCGGTTAAGATAGTCTTGGGAAGGCCCACACGAGAGAACATCAGGAATAACTCCTTGGCAATTCCCTTTGACGACATGTTACGTAGGGGTATGGCCTCCGGGAACTTGGTAGCATAATCTATAACCACTAGGATGTACTCGTGTCCTCTGGCGGATTTTGGGAGGGGTCCTACGAGGTCCATAGCTATGCGTTCAAAGGGAGTCTCTATGATGGGGAGAGGAATCAAAGGGTTACGTAGGTGTGGCCGTGGGGCTGTACGTTGACATTGATCACACGTCTTACAATACCTGGCCACATCTCGGGTGACACGGGGCCAATAGAATCTCTGCATGATTCTGTCAATCGTCTTGTCTCGTGCCAGGTGTCCTCCTAGGACGTGGGAATGGGCTAACTGTAGAACTGTATCCCTGTATGGTCTAGGCACCATTAGTAATTCCTGGTTTTCCCCCCTTCGTTGTACGACCCAGTATAAGAGACCCCGCCTGATTGCATAGTAAGGAAGAGGGGGCTCACCTGATCCGTCGACGTTCCTTCCGTCGATCACCTTCACCTTCCTCATGGCCTCCCTTAGGTCTGTGTCTCTATGCTGCGAGGTGCCGAACTGTCCCTTTAATTCCTGGGCCAGGTCAACCTCAGTAGAGGGATGTGGAGGTTGTTCCACATCCCCATCAGGGGAGACCGAGGAGAATCCCTTCCAGGTTCCCTCCTCGGATGGAGCTTCAAATATATCCCTTAGTGCCTGGTTGCTCCTTCCTTCCTGCGTTGTGTATAACCCTTCACAGGTGTCTTCGTCGGTGGTTTCCTGGAATATCTGTCGTAAACGTTGGGTCGCTATTTCTTCCTCTGCTGTAGAGGACGAGGACGCGGCTACGTCTCCTTGTAGTACTACTACCTCGGGCTTGGAGATTCTCTTCTTTTCTGTCCCCCTTCTTCCCGTGCATAACGTCATCTGCCGAAGCTCCTTATATAGGGGACAGTCTCTCCCGATCAATAATGGCACCTTCAGCTGGGGCACTTTCCCTGCCCTGACTGTACACCTTCCTTTTGGAGTGAGAATAGGCAGATTCACAGTGGGGTAATAGTGGGTGTCTCCATGGATACAGGATACGGCTACTTTGTCTGGTAGCAGTGTGGCGGAGGTCACCATCCGCTCCTCTACTAACGTAACCATACTTCCCGAGTCGAGAATAGCTACCACATCTTGTCCTTCAACTCGCACCGGAATCTCTGAGGCTGGGGCTATCTCTGCTAACCAACAGTGTTGATCCTGCCCCCTCAAAACGGGATGTGTGGGGGTAGGCAGTGACGACTCCGTGACCATGGGCTCATCCTTGCTAGGACATTGTGGGGCATAATGGTTGGGAGACTGACACTTATAACACCAGCCCGGCTGTGTGGTGGCTGACTTCTCCCACCTCCGGGGGGCTTGGACGTTTCGGTGGCGGGCGCGCCGGGGTGAGTCGTGGTACGGGATTGGAAGACTCCTTCCGTTCCTCCTTGTCACTTTTTAACAACTCCCCTGTAGAACGATATGTTTCCACCGCCTGGGCTATGTCGTCGGCTGACAACGGGTTGGCTTGCCCCACAACCCTTTTTAAGTCACTGGGTAATTCTCTCAATATCTTGTCCACTACGAGAGTCTCTATCACATGTCCTACTCCCTTTCCAGGTTCTAGCCACTGTTTCGTCAGTCGTATTAAGGCGAAGATCTGAGCACGGACGGGTTGATCAGCTGTATAGGTCCATTGATGGAACTTTACAGCCCTATCTCTGGCAGTCAGCTGGTACCGGGACAGGATCTCGGTTTTTAGTCGCCCATAGTCCGCCGCTTCGCGGGAATCCAGGTCAAAATAGGCTTCCTGAGCCACCCCGGTCAAAAGAGGAGCTAATGCGCTAGCCCATTCTGTGGTCAGCCACTCTTCCAAGGTGGCCGTCCTTTCGAAGGTCATGAGAAAGGCCTCAATATCATCCTCCTTGGAGAGACGAGGTAAGATGGCGTGAGCAGCCGCTCTTGGCCTAACTGTAGGTTCTTCTCGTCGACTCAGCTGTTGTTGCAGGAGTTCTATGGTTGTCTGCTGTGCCGTGATCAATTGTTGTAGTAGGGCGTTATCCATCGTTCTTGAATGGTTCCTCCGGGTCTTCTGGAAGAATATTAATTTACTCACTTATCCTTGTGTCACTCGTCCACCTAATGCCTGCATCCTCCACCAATGTGAGCGTACCAAGTAATTAGGCGTCACTCTAAAGCGGGAAGGTGGAATAAACGAGTCAGGAGTAGGTTTTTCTGATTGAACACGGTTCTCTATTGAGGGTATTTTGTCAACCAAAAACATTCTAACATAATCAATGAAAAATCTTCCAAGGAAAAAACACACATCTTCTTCTCCAGATGAAACAAGAACACAATAGGATAATCTTTAAACTACAACAAACATAAATCACGGGTTTGTCACCATCTTCGTGGTTCTTTCAGCACAGCTTCTCTCTCTCGGTGGCCATCTTCCAGAGATAGTTTTCTCCCTCTCTGCTGGTTCCATTCTCTCTTTTATAGGGGAAGGAGAGTATCTCATTAGTACCGTCAGCTGTGCTTAATTGACTCTGGTTACCTTGTCTCCCATGCTTTGTTGGGCTACTATCCATGAGCCCAGCCTGCCCTCTAGTGGTCCTTCCACAGTGAAAATGGTTAAAGTACAAAAGGGAAAATAAATAAACATAAATATGGGTTGTATTTACAATGGTGTTTGTTCTTCACTGGTTGACCTTTTCTTGTGGCAACAGGTCGAAAATCTTGCTGCTGTGATGGCACACTGTGGTATTTCACCCAGTAGATATGGGAGTTTATCAAAATCAGGTTTGTTTTCGAATTCTTTGTAGATCTGTGTAATCTCAGGGAAATATGTGTCACTAATATGGTCATACATTAGGCAGGACGTCACGCCCTGGTCTAAGTATTTTGTGTTTTTCTTCATGTATTGGGTCAGGCCAGGGTGTGGCATGGAGTTTTTGTATTGTGGTGTGTTTTGTCTTGGGGTTTTGGTGTGTATGTATTTGGGATTGTGGCTAGTGGGGTTATCTAGCAAAGTCTATGGCTGTCTGGAGTGGTTCTCAATCAGAGGCAGGTGCTTATCGTTGTCTCTGATTGGGAACCATATTTAGGCAGCCATATTATTTGAGTTTGTCGTGGGTGATTGTCTTGAGTGTCTTGATGTCCTCATTCTGTGTTAGTTTGCGCCAGTTTAGGTTTTCATATTTATTGTTTTGTAGAGTTTGTTTTGGATTCGTGTTACTTTTGTTTTATTAAACATGGATCACAATATACACGCTGCAGTTTGGTCCGACTCTCCTTCACCTTAGGAAAACCGTGACAGGGGTTCTGTGGGGTGTGTTTGTGAACAGAGCACCAAGACGAGCTTGCTTAGGGGACTCTTCTCCAGGTTCGTCTCTCTGTACGTTATGGCTTTGTTATGGAAGGTTTGGGAATCGCTTCCTTTTAGGTGGTTGTAGAATTTAACAGCTCTTTTCGGAATTTTGATAATTAGCGGGTATCGGCCTAATTCTGCTCTGCATGCATTGTTTTGTGTTATACATTGTACACAGAGGATTTTTTTGCAGAATTCTGCATGCAGAGTCAATTTGGTGTTTGTCCCATTTTGTGCATTTTTTTTTGTTGGTGAGCGGACCCCAGACCTCAACCATAAAGGGCAATGGGTTCTATAACTGATTCAAGTATTTTAGCCAGATGGTATGTTGAATTTTGTTCCTTTTGATGGCATAGAATGCCCTTCTTGACTTGTCTCTCAGATCGTTCACAGCTTTGTGGATGTTACCTGTGGCGCTGATGTTTTGGCCAAGGTATGTCTAGTTTTCTAGGGCAACAGTGTCTAGATGGAATTTGTATTTGCGGTCCTGGCAACTGGACCTTTTTTGGACCACCATTATTTTGGTCTTACTGAGATTTACTGTCAGGGCCCAGGTCTGGCAGAATCTGTGCAGAATATATAGGTGCTGCTGTAGGCCCTCCTTGGTTGGTGACAGAAGCACCAGATCATCAACAAACAGTCGACATTTGACTTCAGATTCTAGTAGGGTGAGGCCGGGTGCTGCAGACTTTTCTAGTGCCCGCGCCAATTCGTTGATATATATGTTGAAGAGGGTGGGGCTTAAGCTACATCCCTGTCTCACCCCACGGCCCTGTGGGAAGATATTTGTGATTTTTTTTTGCCTATTTTAACAGCACACTTGTTGTTTGTGTACATGGATTTTATAATGTCATATGTTTTTCCCCCAACACCCCTTTCCATAAATTTGTATAGCAGACCCTCATATTAAATTGAGTCAAATGCTTTTTTGAAATAAACAAGGCATGAGAAGACTTTGCCTTTGTTTTGGTTTGTTTGTTTGTCAATTAGGGTGTGCAGGGTGAATACGTGGTCTGTTTTACAGTAATTTGGTAAAAAGACAATGTGACATTTGCTCAGTACATTGTTTTCACTGAGGAAATGTATGAGTCTGCTGTAAATGATAATGAAGAGGATTTTCCCAGGGTTGCTGTTGACGCATATCCCACGTTAGTTATTGGGGTCAAATTTGTCTCCACTTTTGTGAATTGGGGTGATCAGTCCTTGTGTCACGGTCGTCTTCATCTGAAGAGGAGAGGCGAGAAGGATCGGAGGACCAATATGCAGCGTCATATGTGGTCATGTTGAATGTTTAATTAAAGAAAGAACTGAACACTGAAACACTATACAAAAACAGTAAACAAAATAACAACCGTGAAGCTAATGTGAGCTGCACTGAAACAAGCCATCAACATAGACAATCACCCACAAACAAACAGTGCAACCCAGGCTACCTAAGTATGATTCGCAATCAGAGACAACTAATGACACCTGCCTCTGATTGAGAACCATACTAGGCCGAAACATAGAAAAACAGACTGCCCACCCAACTCACGCCCTGACCATACTAAATAAATGCAAAACAAAGGAAATAAAGGTCAGAACGTGACACCTTGGTCCCAAATACTGGGGAAGATGCCAGAGCTAAGGATAGACCATTGGAATGTGTTGTCTGTATATTTGATAATTTCATTGAGGATACCATCAACACCACAGGCCTTTTTGAGTTGGAGGGTTTTTATTTTGTCCTGTAGCTCATTCAATGTGTTTGGAGAATCCACTGGGTTCTGGTAGACTTTAATAGTTGATTCTAAGATTTGTATTTGATCATGTATGTTTTTGCTGTTAGTTATTGAGCCAAAAAGATGGGAGAAGTGGTTTACCCAAACATCTCCGTTTTGGATAGATAATTCTTTGTGTTGTTGTTGTTGTTTAGTGTCTATGAGTCTATTGATGCTTCAATTACATTGAGCTGATTTCTGGCGTGCTGTTCCTTCTTTTTCCATATTGTTTAGTGATTCACCATAGTAAAGGCCTCTCTCTCTCTCTCTCTCTCTCTCTCTCTCTCTCTCTCTCGTGCAGTACTCTATATATTTTGTACCAATTGAGAACTTTAATCTAATTCCCTGAGATCTGGATCTTCTCTGGAAAATCATTATTTTACTATTTTTGGGGTTTACTGCCAGGGCCCAGGTCTGGCAGCACTGCTCTAGCAGGTCCAGGCTCTGTTGTAGGCCATGTGCTGTGGGTGACAGCAGGCATAGGTCATCTGTGAAGAGTAGGCATTTAACTTCTGTATTGTGGAGACTAACACAACACCAGCTGAGGATTTTTCTAGAATTGTGGCCAATTTGTTTATGTAAATATTGAAGAATGCAGGGCTCAGATTGCAACCCTGGCGAAGGCCCCGCCCCTGGTTAAAGAATTCTGTTCTTTTCTTGCCAATTTTAATGCTGCACGTATTGCCAGTATACATTGATTTCATTCTGTCATATGTTTACCCCCTACACCACTTTCAATAACTTTGTAGAACAGTCCTGTATGCCAAATAGAATCAAATGCTTTTTGGAAGTCGATATAGCAAGAGTATATTTTGGTGGACATGTTTATCTATCAGGGTGTATAGGGTGTAAATATGATCAGTCGTGCGATGTTTTAGTATAAATCCAATTTGGCTTTTACTCAAGACTTTGTGCTTATTAAGGAAGTTTAGAACTACTACATACAATATAGTTGATGTTTTGTACTGCTAGATTGATGCCTTCTTTACTGTGAGTGAATGTGGTATCCAGAAAGTTATCTAAGAGTGTTTGGATATTTTGATTACTGGTTGCTTTCTGGTATTCTTCTGTTCTGTTTTGGGCGCATCTGTATGAATGTCTGATGTTGTACAGCTTACTGGGCTGTGAATGTCTGATGCTGTACAGCTTACTGGGCTGTGAATGTCTGATGTTGTACAGCTTACTGGGCTGTGAATGTCTGATGCTGTACAGCTTACTGGGCTGTGAATGTCTGATGCTGTACAGCTTACTGGGCTGTGAATGTCTGATGTTGTAGAGCTTACTGGGCTGTGAATGTCTGATGTAGAGCTTACTGGGCTGTGAATGTCTGATGTTGTAGAGCTTACTGGGCTGTGAATGTCTGATGTTGTACAGCTTACTGGGCTGTGAATGTCTGATGTTGTACAGCTTACTGGGCTGTGAATGTCTGATGTTGTACAGCTTACTGGGCTGTGAATGTCTGATGTTGTACAGCTTACTGGGCTGTGAATGTCTGATGCTGTACAGCTTACTGGGCTGTGAATGTCTGATGCTGTAGAGCTTACTGGGCTGTGAATGTCTGATGTTGTACAGCTTACTGGGCTGTGAATGTCTGTTGTACAGCTTACTGGGCTGTGAATGTCTGTTGTAGAGCTTACTGGGCTGTGAATGTCTGATGTTGTACAGCTTACTGGGCTGTGAATGTCTGATGCTGTACAGCTTACTGGGCTGTGAATGTCTGATGCTGTACAGCTTACTGGGCTGTGAATGTCTGATGCTGTACAGCTTACTGGGCTGTGAATGTCTGATGCTGTACAGCTTACTGGGCTGTGAATGTCTGATGTTGTAGAGCTTACTGGGCTGTGAATGTCTGATGCTGTACAGCTTACTGGGCTATGAATGTCTGATTGTTTCCATGTCTGTTCTTTTGAGGCACAATGTAATTTGAATGTGATCAGACAGAGGTGTTAGTGGCTTGACAGTGAATGAGCTGAGAGAGAAAGGGTCAATGTCTGTGATCATATAGTCTACTGTACTGTGGCCAAGAGGTGAGCAGTAGATGAATCTCCCCAAAGAGTAACCTACCATTGACAAAGTACAGACCCAGGCTTCGACAGAGCTGCCACAGATCCCTTCCGTTTTTGTTGACGGTGCTGTCACTGTTGTTTCTATGGGGAGATGAAGACAGTTAGAAACACTATGGCCTGTAATAAAGATGTCCCCTCGTGTGCTCGTTAGATCAGGTAGTGTTCCTGTGCGCGCATTTGTGTCCCCACAGATGAGCACATTTCCCTGGGCCTGGAAATGGCACATCTCTTCCTCAAGGGTGGGGAAGATCTCCTCTGAGTAATATGGGGATTCTGAGGGGGTGGGGGGAGATCTCCTCTGAGCAATATGGGGATTCTGAGGGGGGGGGGAGATCTCCTCTGAGTAATATGGGGATTCTGAGGGGGGGGGGGAGATCTCCTCTGAGTAATATGGGGATTCTGAGGGGGGGAGATCTCCTCTGAGTAATATGGGGATTCTGAGGGGTGGGGGAGATCTCCTCTGAGTAATATGGGGATTCTGAGGGGTGGGGGGAGATCTCCTCTGAGCAATATGGGGATTCTGAGGGGGTGGGGGGAGATCTCCTCTGAGTAATATGGGGATTCTGCGGGGTGGGGGAGATCTCCTCTGAGCAATATGGGGATTCTGAGGGGGGGAATCTCCTCCGAGTAATATGGGGATTCTTAGGGGGGATATATATTGCGCAAAGGAACACATATTTTTCTGTCAGTACAAGTTATTTTTTCATTTTTAACCAAATGTGATACCAATTTTGAGCGGGGGTCTATTAGATTTTGTCCCTCCTCGCTTTCCTTCCTTCCTTCTCTCTCTCTCTTTCCTTCTCTCTTTCTCTCACACTCTCTTTCTTTCTATCTCTCTCTTTCCTTCTCTCTCTCTCTCTCTCACTCTCTTTCTTTCTTTCTTTCTTTCTTTCTTTCTTTCTTTCTGTCTCTCTTTCCTTCTCTCTCTCTCCTTCTCACTCTCATTTTCTCTCTCTCCTATCTCTTACCTTCCTTCCTTCTCTCTCTCTCTTTCCTTCTCTCTCTCTCTCTCTTTCCTTCTCTCTCTCTCTCTCTTTCCTTCTCTCTCTCTCTCTCTTTCCTTCTCTCTCTCTCTCTCTTTCCTTCTCTCTCTCTCTCTCTTTCCTTCTCTCTCTCTCTATCTTTCCTTCTCTCTCTCTCTATCTTTCCTTCTCTCTCTCTCTATCTTTCCTTCTCTCTCTCTCTATCTTTCCTTCTCTCTCTCTCTATCTTTCCTTCTCTCTCGCTCTATCTTTCCTTCTCTCGCTCTATCTTTCCTTCTCTCGCTCTATCTTTCCTTCTCTCTCTCTGGTTGACCTTTTCTTGTGGCAACAGGTCACACATCTTTCTGCTGTGATGGCACACTGTGTTATTTCACCCAGTAGATATGGGAGTTTATCAAAATTGGATGTGTTCAAATTCTTTGTGGATCTGTGTAATCTGAGGGAAATATCTGTCTCTAATATGGTCTCTTTCCTCTCTCTCTCTCTCTCTCTCTTTCTCCCATACATGTGTACATATGATTGGGGCATAGTAAACAGTAAACAATAAACAGAAAAACAGTGAACAGTGAAGGATGGAGGGGAAGGTAAAGTGGGGAAGTGGTGTGGTAGCCTCTTCAGCTACATCTGCGTGCTCTTCCGACAGTGCAGATTAACCCCCCAGTGGACATTCAGTCTATAGAGAGACACAGAGGGGAAGAGGTCCTGGGGTGTGTGTGTGTGTGTGTGTGTGTGTGTGTGTGTGTGTGTGTGTGTGTGTGTGTGTGTGTGTGTGTGTGTGTGTGTGTGTACTGTGCCATGGCCCCCATTCGCTATACAATGGTAGTAGTGAGCTGAGACCGAAGGCGCAGTGCATTTCTAATGCCCAGTCTGTTCTCCTTTCTTGCCTCTGAACTACAGAGTTTAACATGATAATAGGCTTAAGGAGATTAGCATTGATTTAATTCTGTCATCTCTTTTACCCCTGCTGTGTATTGGTTTTATTTAGAATGTGGAGAGGAATGGAAAAGCTAAGGATACCAGAAACCAACTAGCAAAACAAAATGTGCTAGGCTGCCTACATTGTGGTTGAAAATGCAGTTGAAATGTGGTTGATCATTAAAATTGTCATTCAGAAACTCAAAAACCAAGATACCCAGATTTGAATATATGGTGATGTTGATATGAGAAGATACAAATATTGTATGTAGCTTTATGATGACACTGAGCAGAAGACTAATTCATTCCCAATGGAGGGTTCCTTAGCCTTTTTCCACATTTCTACGTGCTTGCGAAAAGATATGCGCGCAGATGTAAGCCTACAACACCAGACTGTCACGTCTAATCAAGGTGGGTGGAATCAGGCGCAGAGAGCAGATAACGATATAGAGTTTATTCTATAGAGTTTATTCTCCGGTGAACAAAATAAACACGGTCAACCCAAAAACACACAGGGTGAAATTATCCAAAACAGGATAACAGACTAACCGGAGAATAATAAACACAATAACACCGACAGACGAAACGAATGACAAAACAAACAATCCCACACAAAACAAGGGCGGGACAACCTACATTATATACAGACACTAATTAACTAAACAACACACAGATGAAAACAATCGTGACACAGACAAATTGCTGTTGTCTGTCTTCCCCATACAGCTCTCTACATCTTGAAGAAGCAGGGATCCACCAGACAGCTCTCTACATCCTCTACAAACAGTGATCCACAGGAAGATTGAGGAACAGCCCCAGGAAAAAGGAGAATCTTCATTAGATCTTTGCTGATACAGTACATCTTTTATAATAGGATCCTATTCCTTAATTTATCAGTTCACATTTCAGAGCTCCCAAACAGCACCTCTGCCAAAGGTTCCACTGGGGAAGGGTTAAGTGACGCGCAGGCAGGAAGGGCTGGGGGTGTCTGGTCGAAGGTGTGGTACACATTGAGATCAAAGGGTCTCGTTGGGGGGAGTGGTCCCCGAAGCTCACTGATGTAGTAGCCGGAGGAGAGGTTTGATGGTCTCTGGGATGATCGGAGGTGATTACTGCTTGTGCTCACCCTGTAAAAGTCCCTCTTTACTCCAAATTCCTCATTTAGCCCCCCACCACCACCACCACCCCACCACTCCGTCCATGCCCAAATGAAACCTGCCTGGAGAGAAACACAATAGGGGGGCCAGTGTTAAACTGCATACTGAATTAAAACATCCTGCCTCGAGAAGACAAGTACGAATGACAATAAGCAGTAATTCAGTATAACGCAGGACATTGGGGTAAAACATGAATTTACAGGTCGTATACGATGTGTGATGTCACATTTCACAGCGGGTCGAGGCACAGAAATGACTATTTCGATTCAATTTGGCTTTGTGCATATTTGAGTGCTGACAGCGAAAAGAGTAATGCCCAAACATTTTAGCCTGTTGAAGACTTCAATGGAAGAGAAGAGGTCATAATATTGAGTATTAAAGTTTATAGGGCCCACTATTTCATCATTGTCCTGTCGTGTGCTTTTAGGATCGCATGCTCACTGTTAAAGCTCTCATCGCCTGTCTTTATTTGAACACAAGAGAAGGCTCTGCATGTGTGCAGCACATTTGGTCTCTTTCAAAGACTAGTTTTAGCACCCGACTTAACTGCGGCTGGTTTCTGTGAGTTTGGGGAGTGAACTCGGTTCAGCTTGGCCTGAGAGCCGGCCTATGATCCAGGTCACCCCCCAACCCATGCCCTCAGCCCCACCCCGCCTCCATCCTATTGCCCCAGATTAATCGTCCAGAAAATCAAGCATAGTTGTTGACCTGATATGTGAATTGCTTCAGGCTCTGTCTGCTATTGCCGAAGGCCAGTCGAAGGGGGGGGTATAGGGAGTGGGGTATGAGGCTAGTAATGAAGCTCTTCTCAATTCTTATACAGTTTACAGTCAATACACTTTGTACATCTAGAAGTTAAGGACATCAACTTCCCAATTCATGGACTCTGTATGCCTCAAATGCAAGTGCCCTACTAACAATGGCATCTGAACAGGACAGGATTTTCTGGAAATGTCTAGAGGGGTTTGGATTGTGGCTTAGATTGTTCAAATAGTTTAATAGCCAAATCTGTGCCTATAAAGATATTGATTTCTGTGGGTGTCCCCCAGGGCTTTATTCAGGCCCTCTTTCTATTGGGAATACGTTCTGCTTTACTCTTCTGACATCATTCCACTGGGAGACACTGTACATGTTTGTCACTGGGAGATACATGTTTGTCACTGGGAGATACATGTTTGTCACTGGGAGATACATGTTTGTCACTGGGAGATACATGTTTGTCACTCGGAGATACATGTTTGTCACTCGGAGATACATGTTTGTCACTCGGAGATACATGTTTGTCACTGGGAGATACATGTTTGTCACTGGGAGATACATGTTTGTCACTGGGAGATACATGTTTGTCACTGGGAGATACATGTTTGTCACTCGGAGATACATGTTTGTTACTCGGAGATACATGTTTGTTACTGGGAGATACATGTTTGTCACTGGGAGATACATGTTTGTTACTGGGAGATACATGTTTGTCACTGGGAGATACATGTTTGTCACTGGGAGATACATGTTTGTCACTGGGAGATACATGTTTGTTACTCGGAGATACATGTTTGTCACTGGGAGATACATGCGTGTCCCTGGGAGATACATGTTTGTCACTGGGAGATATATGTTTGTTACTGGGAGATACATGTTTGTCCCTGGGAGATACATGTTTGTCCCTGGGAGATACATGTTTGTCCCTGGGAGATACATGTTTGTCCCTGGGAGATACATGTTTGTCACTGGGAGATACATGTTTGTCACTGGGAGATACATGTTTGTCCCTGGGAGATACATGTTTGTCACTGGGAGATACATGTTTGTCACTGGGAGATACATGTTTGTCACTGGGAGATACATGTTTGTCACTGGGAGATACATGTTTGTCACTGGGAGATACATGTTTGTCACTGGGAGATACATGTTTGTCCCTGGGAGATACATGTTTGTCCCTGGGAGATACATGTTTGTCACTGCGAGATACATGCTGGGAGATGCATGTTTGTCCCTGGGAGATACATGTTTGTCCCTGGGAGATACATGTTTGTCCCTGGGAGATACATGTTTGTCCCTGGGAGATACATGTTTGTCACTGGGAGATACATGTTTGTCACTGGGAGATACATGTTTGTTACTGGGAGATACATGTTTGTCCCTGGGAGATACATGTTTGTCACTGCGAGATACATGCTGGGAGATACATGTTTGTCCCTGGGAGATAAATGTTTGTCCCTGGGAGATACATGTTTGTCACTGGGAGATACATGTTTGTTACTGGGAGATACATATTTGTTCCTGGGAGATACATGTTTGTCCCTGGGAGATACATGTTTGTTACTGGGAGATACATGTTTGTCCCTGGGAGATACATGTTTGTCCCTGGGAGATACATGTTTGTCCCTGGGAGATACATGTTTGTCCCTGGGAGATACATGTTTGTCCCTGGGAGATACATGTTTGTCCCTGGGAGGTACATGTTTGTCCCTGGGAGGTACATGTTTGTCCCTGGGAGGTACATGTTTGTCCCTGGGAGGTACATGTTTGTCCCTGGGAGATACATGTTTGTCCCTGGGAGATACATGTTTGTCCCTGGGAGGTACATGTTTGTCCCTGGGAGGTACATGTTTGTCCCTGGGAGGTACATGTTTGTCCCTGGGAGATACATGTTTGTCCCTGGGAGATACATGTTTGTCCCTGGGAGATACATGTTTGTCCCTGGGAGGTACATGTTTGTCCCTGGGAGGTACATGTTTGTCCCTGGGAGGTACATGTTTGTCCCTGGGAGATGCATTTTTGTCCCTGGGAGATGCATTTTTGTCCCTGGGAGATACATGTTTGTCCCTGGGAGGTACATGTTTGTCACTGGGAGATACATGTTTGTTACTGGGAGATACATGTTTGTCCCTGGGAGATACATGTTTGTCCCTGGGAGATACATGTTTGTCCCTGGGAGATACATGTTTGTCCCTGGGAGATACATGTTTGTCACTGGGAGATACATGTTTGTTACTGGGAGATACATGTTTGTCACTGGGAGATACATGTTTGTCACTGGGAGATACATGTTTGTCACTGGGAGATACATGTTTGTCCCTGGGAGATACATGTTTGTCCCTGGGAGATACATGTTTGTCCCTGGGAGATACATGTTTGTCACTGGGAGATACATGTTTGTCACTGGGAGATACATGTTTGTCACTGGGAGATACATGTTTGTCCCTGGGAGATACATGTTTGTCCCTGGGAGATGCATGTTTGTCCCTGGGAGATGCATGTTTGTCCCTGGGAGATACATGTTTGTCCCTGGGAGATACATGTTTGTCCCTGGGAGATACATGTTTGTCCCTGGGAGATACATGTTTGTCCCTGGGAGATACATGTTTGTCCCTGGGAGATACATGTTTGTCCCTGGGAGATACATGTTTGTTGGCCCTTTTAAGATCCATATGGAGGATGGGGAACCATTCCTCTATTCATGTATTCTTTAACAGACCATAGGCTTCCATTAACACACCATATAATGATCTGATTACTGAGTTGTTTTGTAAATTCAGAGAAGTCCCTCGCTGCCAAATCACATAGCAACTCGTCAGCCTCATTTTTTCCCATGTAATTGTTTACACAGGATAAACCAAAGAAATGACCAGAAACCAAGACTAAAACAGAACACATCTTCTTAGTATCCACTGCCACCTCGTAAAACCAAGCAATGCGACCGCATTTATTTTGGTGTTGATTGGAGATAACTAGAGCAAAATAAACAAAGTTTATCCCTCAATTATAAAGGCGGTATGGTGCTTGGTTTTTGGGCCAGCTGCTCTACACTGTGTTACTATGACACATTTAATTTACTAATCAAAGTGACTCTAGAGTGTAGTGGCTTCAAACATCCCTGCATGGAAATCCATGATTGAGTGTCTGTTATTTGGTCTACACCCAGGAATTGACCAAAGTAATCGGTGTTGGGGACAATATCGACAGTGAAGTGCCCACAAACAAAACAAACCATTTGCTGGTTGGAATTACACCACAGTCTAAATAGGGAATGGCACCTTGGGGTTGAGTGAACTAACATTTTGGTTGCTCCAAGATGAGTGTAGCAAAAAGTTTGCCTTGCCATTTTATGAAACATGGAAACTTCAAACTTTGGCATTACAAACTTTGAATATCCCCCATGTTTTTGCTAGACACACTGACAGACATGTTTCGTACAACATTTTAGCTTACTGGGGAAGAGGATGAGGAGTTGATGAAGAGTAGGAGAGAGGGAAAGACCCCACCACCCTGCCCCCCTCCTTCTCTCAGAGTAATTGCCGGTTGACGGGACATTGAGCCTCGTCCAAGTTTCACGTCACATGCCTCGGTCCCTGATTCTTAGTGAAAGGGCAATGGGGTGGAGGAGGCGCCCATCGACTCACATGTGACAGATATTTTCATAATATGCCTGTTCCGGGCGGTGTGGGTGATGGGGGGAGGCAGGGGCGATGTGGGTGATGGTGGGAGGCGGGGGCGGGGGCGGTGTGGGTGATGGGGGAGGCGGGGGAGAGGGGAGCATAGTGATAAGCACCGCTCAGATCCCTGCGTCGCTCCCGGGCGCCAGACAGTGATCCAACTTCAAGGCCCCGAGGGGACGATTGGAGCGACGGGGCCCATCGAGCAAATGTGCTGTGATCCCTGCTCCATACACACACACAAACACACACACACACACACACACGCACACAAACAATCTCAAAAACACACACTCTCTCACACACACACACACAAACACACACACACAGTTGACTTTAAACTGACATAAATAGGTGAATGTGAGGATCAGGGTCTGCTGGTTTATTTGTCAGCCAATGTCCTCCATCAGCCTCATTTCAAAGTGATCATACAGACAGGAAGTTCTAGCCAACCTGGATTTGGCTCATTAGAATGACATGTGTTTATTCTCTTTCTATCCAGGGCAGGCTTCATATCTAGCTATTAGTCAGTAACTTCTGATCCCTGGTCAGATTGTCTTCTATCCAGGGCAGGCTTCGTATCTAGCTATTAGACAGTATCTTCTGATCCCTGGTCAGATTGTCTTCTTCCTCTTCTTTCTCAGCGATTTTATAGAATTCCAGTCTTCATGCCCATATTTGAGCAAATGGGAATATAACATTTTAGTTGGCCAGGGTACCAATAGTAGTAATTATGAAGCTCCACAGAAGAAGTGAAGCGAAATGTTGAACAAAACAACACTTTTTACATACTGCAGCTATCAAACAAATGTGTATAGTTATTAGATATGTCAAGGTCTAAGGTGTGGGATCCAGTCGTTTCAGCAGCGTTAAGATGGCTCCCTGCTTCTGTAGAATATAGACAGGTGTCCGTCGGCTACTATTACTGTTGTTTTGCACTCAACATTGCAATCCCCCAGCTGTGGCTAGTGTAAGCCAATAGCTGACTCACCAGGGTTGTGTTCATTAGGTCAAAATGTGTGTTTCTTATTGGTCAAGTCCAGGTAGTCCTTCTATGTTTTAATCCGTTTTCTTCCGTTTGGTGCCTAATGGACACGACCTGGGTCTATATAACATACTACTTCCTTGATATCCATAACATGAGGTACATTTCTAATATTCGTGGACCCAAATTCTTGGTGAGGGCGTTTTTCAACACCCATCCTACCAAATACAGCATTGCTACAATTCAGCCTCTAATTCTACTGTACCTGGGTCTTGTAACTTGGTAACATTGGGACTGGTGCAGTGTTGAAAGCTGGCCTTACACACTGTTGCCAGTGCTCCCTCATTTCTGAAACATACGTGATAACAAACACCTTGCACAGCGCTCCTACTGACAGGCATCCATCCGTGTGCTGACGAGCTGAGAAAGGCATCAGAGTGGTAATTGTTTGATAAGAGTGCTATTTTCATGAATGGTATTACTTTGGTAGCACTGTACTTTAGAACACTACCTACCTGATGCTGATATTCCTCTCTCATACAGATGGAGGATCTTCATTTGATCACTTTTGTTGCTGAATATTTTCATGCTCACCAGGAAATGCAAATGTGTAATGTATTTGAGTGTTAAAAAGTTTATAAAAAATGTTTATAATAAATTTAAAAAATCTAAAGTTGATAATTTCCACTTTGAATTTTCAGATTTGATTTGCCCTAATAAAAAATGTAGCAACCCCTACAAAAATGTCTGTTAAATATATTCCACATAATAATTAACGTTTCCTGTTGCTGCAGGATTACTTTGCTGCTGTAGCAAACTGGCTAAATTAAGATTCTACACCAGTAGTTTTTGCTTGGTGACAATTAAAATGTACCAGACCATGGTCCAATATTTTCAAATACTTCAAAGAGGCAATCTGCTATTGCTACATCCATTTGTTTTACTTTTAAATTAATTAAATGTAATGATTGATTCTTGAAGAATATAACTTATAAATGCCTCATGAGTTTAGTTCAATTGTGGGTTCCCATCAGAATACAACCCAACATACAGTGCCTTGCGAAAGTATTCGGCCCCCTTGAACTTTGCGACCTTTTGCCACATTTCAGGCTTCAAACATAAAGATATAAAACTGTATTTTTTTGTGAATAATCAACAACAAGTGGGACACAATCATGAAGTGGAACAACATTTATTGGATATTTCAAACTTTTTTAACAAATCAAAAACTGAAAAATTGAGCGTGCAAAATTTCAGTGCAGCGAATTCTCTCCAGAAGTTCAGTGAGGATCTCTGAATGATCCAATGTTGACCTAAATGACTAATGATGATAAATACAATCCACCTGTGTGTAATCAAGTCTCCGTATAAATGCACCTGCACTGTGATAGTCTCAGAAGTCCGTTAAAAGCGCAGAGAGCATCATGAAGAACAAGGAACACACCAGGCAGGTCCGAGATACTGTTGTGAAGAAGTTTAAAGACGGATTTGGATACAAAAAGATTTCCCAAGCTTTAAACATCCCAAGGAGCACTGTGCAAGCGATAATATTGAAATGGAAGGAGTATCAGACCACTGCAAATCTACCAAGACCTGGCCGTCCCTCTAAACTTTCAGCTCACACAAGGAGAAGACTGATCAGAGATGCAGCCAAGAGGCCCATGATCACTCTGGATGAACTGCAGAGATCTACAGCTGAGGTGGGAGACTCTGTCCATAGGACAACAATCAGTCGTATATTGCACAAATCTGGCCTTTATGGAAGAGTGGCAAGAAGAAAGCCATTTCTTAAAGATATCCATAAAAAGTGTTGTTTAAAGTTTGCCACAAGCCACCTGGGAGACACACCAAACATGTGGAAGAAGGTGCTCTGGTCAGATGAAACCAAAATTGAACTTTTTGGCAACAATGCAAAACGTTATGTTTGGCGTAAAAGCAACACAGCTCATCACCCTGAACACCCTATCCCCATTGTCAAACATGGTGGTGGCAATACGTAGAATGTATGCACACATGACTGTAAGTCGCTTTGGATAAAAGCGTCTGCTAAATGGCATATATTATTATATTATATTATTATATTATGGTTTGGGCCTGCTTTTCTTCAGCAGGGACAGGGAAGATGGTTAAAATTGATGGGAAGATGGATGGAGCCAAATACAGGACCATTCTGGAAGAAAACCTGATGGAGTCTGCAAAAGACCTGAGACTGGGACGGAGATTTGTCTTCCAACAAGACAATGATCCAAAACATAAAGCAAAATCTACAATGGAATGGTTCAAAAATAAACATATCCAGGTGTTAGAATGGCCAAGTCAAAGTCCAGACCTGAATCCAATCGAGAATCTGTGGAAAGAACTGAAAACTGCTGTTCACAAATGCTCTCCATCCAACCTCACTGAGCTCGAGCTGTTTTGCAAGGAGGACTGGGAAAAAATGTCAGTCTCTCGATGTGCAAAACTGATAGAGACATACCCCAAGCGACTTACAGCTGTAATCGCAGCAAAAGGTGGCGCTACAAAGTATTAACTTAAGGGGGCTGAATAATTTTGCACACCCAATTTTTCAGTTTTTGATTTGTTAAAAAAGTTTGTAATATCCAATAAATGTCGTTCCACTTCATGATTGTGTCCCACTTGTTGTTGATTCTTCACAAAAAAATAGTTTTATATCTTTATGTTTGAAGCCTGAAATGTGGCAAAAGGTCGCAAAGTTCAAGGGGACCGAATACTTTCGCAAGGCACTGTATAAGCTTGTTTTATCTTTTGTTTGTAAACAACGTCATTGTATACAAACACTTTATCACCTTTAAAAATGGTTGAAACTATATTTCTGATCTCACGAATGGTCAGTTCTTGCATTTATAGCTCTGTCTATGAATTTGAGATTGGTTACATTTCTTCAGCCCCATCCCTCAGCTATTTACCAAAACAGTGGCGGGGCGCCCGCTTTATCATTGTTTGAACTGCAGATTGACCCTTTAAAGTATTTTAGGTGAGTTTGATTTAGCTTGCCAGGTATAATAGAACCAATGGAATAGTCCCAAATGGGACTATTGGAAATGTAAGAGTACATTTCCTCTCATGACATTGTAATTTCTTAGTAGATCCCAGGTGGTAAATAATGGTAAATAATATAGCCAACTTTTTTTTTAAAGTCAAACCATTTTTATTATGATCAACTTGTGGACACATGAACAATTACCTGTACTATTGACCTTTTGTTGTTGACAATACCTTAACTTCAAAACTGCAGACTTCCTGTGTTCTCACTCTTCCTTTTCGATCAATACCCCTCTTTCTGTACAGGATCACTTAAGGCCAAAAACCGAGCAAGAGGGCCATTAAAGAGAAAAAAAACATATGACCGTTAAAAGCTTCAGTTTATATTTATTTTACCAAAGTTATTTGAATACGTTTTTAAGAGAACATTCTTCAGACCTCAGTAATTTGATTCAGCTGGTCTGGATGACGCTGGTGCCATGTGAAAATTGAAGACATATTGCTCAAACTCATAAGAGAAAGGCTCCCTCTACGAAACGTCTATTTTATGGTGAGATTTTTCTGGCGAGCTGCCAGCCACAGCAAGCTGATTTCCTAGTGTGGGTGGAAGCACTGTATTTAAAAAACTATATGGACAGAAAAGATAGATGCATTCAGTAATTGTACTGTCATTCAGACTCCCTGTAAATGTTCATGCCGAAGGTTGCTCTGGATAAGAGTTTCTGCTAAACGACACAAATTACATTAGAATCCAAATGGGATTAATTATTTTTAAATGTCATTTTAAAAAGGCATGCAACAATGTTGGGACAATGTGGTCTCTCACAGCAACAAAACAGCTGGGGCATTCAATAGTGTGCGGATATCAATCTCTCTTTCAAGACTAGGTGGCCCTCCAACCGGACTCCAACGAACCGAAAATAGAACCCTGTGGAACACCACAAGTAATCCTTACTTTTATACACAGCAAATACAATAAAAACATATAGGTTCACATCTGTGCACATGCATCGTGTGTGTGTGAGTGCGTGTGCTCGTGTGCGTGTGATATCCTATAGGTAGTAACTTCAGAAAAACAACAGACTAGGTCAAGTTTTGTCCACCATTTTATGTTTTGAAAGAACTGAAGGCTTAAGTACATCAAAAGGGGGCAACTGTACAAGAATGGAAGGACAAACAAACAAACTAAAGACTGTGTAGTTAAAGGGATGTTGAATCCCAACAGCAGCTCTCCATGCATACAAGGATAAAGAGAAGGTAAGAGCACCATCCTCATCCATAAGTAAAGGTAGTCACAGTCAAAAGGAAGGCAGCTTGATTCTCCATATCAGAAACACTCCTAGTCCTACCAGCTTCTAGTAGGCACCAAACAGGAAAACAACAGTCCAAAACGAGGAGGTACTACGTGAATTTGTCTAATAAGAAACGCTCATTTCCGTTTTCCATTACAAAACGTTTTGCTACTGTGTGTCCGAATGAACACGACCCAGGTAAAGTTGGTTTATTTGCCAACCACACAAATCCCTGATTAGTTTCTCTGTACCGAAACCAATATTCAGACAGATCCCCACAAGGAACAATGTTGTGGGGACAATTTCAATCAACCATGTTTTGTGCGGGCAATTCCAAATAAGTATTTAGAAGTGGTCTTTAAGATTTTTTTAGATTAGGGGTGCCATTGTTAGATGTACCCATAAAGCATCTCAGTTCTAAGCACATTTCTTATATGTTATAATCCTACATTGTGGGGACTTTGAGAATCAAAATCAGAGTGCTGGGTTTCAGCAGTAAGAACATAGAAAGACCTTCAGACTGAGGTAAGTACGGTGTGTGTGTGTGTGTGTGTGTGTGTGTGTGTGTGTGTGTGTGTGTGTGTGTGTGTGTGTGTGTGTGTGTGTGTGTGTGTGTGTGTGTGTGTGTGTGTGTAGAAGTGCATTTGGTACAATATACTGTAGAAGTGCATCTGGTACACTATACTGATATAAACTCTTATGTAGTGACGAATGAGCCAATATTCAAATAGACCGATAATATCTCAATATGAAAACTTCATCCATATGTTACAGCTATCAATTCATAAACCAAACAGTGTGATGCTGGAAAATAGCTAGATATGTTGTAGCTACTTGTGTTGTGTATTCAAATGGGGACTGTAAATAGTATCATTGCAATTCCATCAAGCAACGAGTCAGATATCAATATACATTATATCTCATTTCCGCATACGACACTTTATTGTTACAAAATATCAAAGTTGTAACCAACCATTACTGGTGTGTACTCCAAGCAATGACTGAGTCTAAAAGATAATGACCATGATATCTTTATATTAACTTTATCAATGTCATTCTAATTCTCATCAATGCTATTTCTATTTCATCGATCAGTCCTCACTGTGTGCAGAGTGAATTGTAAAGTAGAATTGCTTTCATTGCCATGTTGTAAGCAAACACGGTTTGTCAGTGGGTCACCCATCCTTCAACCAAATATTTCAAGAAATATGCCACCTAGATCAGACATCTATCCGATCAGGGATTCTTCAGTGTGATAAAATATATAAGGCACGCTAGAGTCTTCCGGATAACCTTGCTACAGTACTTTGTATCTGCATTTTACACTCTCCAATGTTTTTTCCAAATACATTTTCAGTTTCACAGTCCTTTTCCATTGTCTTTTTTATTTTTTTATATATTTAAAAAAAATCTCGACCTAGAAACAGAGTGGTCGGGGTGGTGGAGTGAGAATCTACATCTCGGTAGTATCAGTCAGCCAACGTGGAAAGGAAACAAAGATGAAAACAGAAAAAGTATCTTCAGCTCTTGATGAAATCAAGCCGACCGCTCTGTAAGGCTTTAGTTGCTACTCATACAAAGACTAGAAATAGACGGGGCAGTAATCTGAGGTCCACGGGGAATATCATGTATTTAAGTGTCTCTCTCTTCAGTCTCTTAGTCTTTGAGTGACCTGGTGTGGTGTTGGATGGGTTTAGGGAGGGGTGGGGTGGTGTGGGATCGGTGACCTCAGAAGAGGTTGGTAAGTGTGGTCTGGGATGGGGTAGGTAATATCAGAAAAGGCTGGTAAGGGTGGTCTGTGATGGGATGGGGTGGTGTTGGTAACATCAGAATAGGCTGGTAAGGGTGGTCTGTGATGGGATGGGGTGGTGTTGGTAACATCAGAATAGGCTGGTAAGGGTGGTCTGCGATGGGATGGGATCGGTGACCTCAGAAGAGGTTGGTAAGTGTGGTCTGGGATGGGGTAGGTAATATCAGAAAAGGCTGGTAAGGGTGGTCTGTGATGGGATGGGGTGGTGTTGGTAACATCAGAATAGGCTGGTAAGGGTGGTCTGTGATGGGATGGGGTGGTGTTGGTAACATCAGAATAGGCTGGTAAGGGTGGTCTGTGATGGGATGGGGTGGTGTTGGTAACATCAGAAGAGGCTGGTAAGGGTGGTCTGTGATGGGGTGGTGTTGGTAACATCAGAATAGGCTGGTAAGGGTGGTCTGCGATGGGATGGGGTGGTGTTGGTAACATCAGAAGAGGCTGGTAAGGGTGGTCTGGGAAGGACTCATACTCATGGAGTCGTGGGGGTCCATGCCCCCCGGCACGGCGGTCAGTAGAGGGTTAACCGACGGAATAGAGGGGCTTGTCAGGTCCGTGAGGGTGGTGTGGGTGCTGGAAGGACTCATTGAGGCGTTGGAGAGCTCGGAGTGGGGGCCCGAAGGCGACCCCCCTGGTAGAGTGGACCCATCCGACACCTTGTCCATCCCTGTGCTCTCCTGACGTAGTAGGTTCCGTCTAAACTTGGCCCTGGCGTTCTGGAACCAAACCTTCAAAGAACCAAAAACATATTTAAATGTTTGCTCATTCGAAAAGTGTTAGTGTGGTGAACAGAAGCTGCAGGGCTGCGGGGAGGGTGGGGGGGGGGGAGACAGAGAGAGCGGGGGGTGAGAGAGACAGAGGGAGGGGGGGAGTGTTTCAAATCAAAACGACAAACATGAAAAATGGAATTCATCAAAGCCAAACGCTGGCTTTGTTGTCCTCGTTTTGTTCATTATATCTGTGTTTTACAGCATGTCAGTTTTTTCTCATTTGCAGTTATTTATACTTGTGCAAATGGTCCGCTGTGTGTTTTTGAATTCCCCTATCGAATGTTAAACAGCTGGTACGATAACTCGCTGACACTTTTTTTCTCACATAAAAAAAATATTTAAAAAAGCTTTGGGTCCTCTCTTGATAAGCTATGACTTATACCAAGAGATATCTCTACTGATTGTGTGAGGACTAAATGTTTTTACTCTTGTGTAATTGTGCTGATTATGTTGAATGGGATGGAAATAGCTTGGCCGGTTTGTTTGGGATAATCGTATTACTTGAGTGATTACATAAATCAAAAACTTCCCTGTTAGATTTGTTTTGCATTTTGCACCATTATCATTTTCTTTATTACCACAGTACAGATTCAGGGAGCACAATTTCTAATATTATGTTGTGTCAATATTTACTACTTCTACATGTAAAACAAGTACACATACAGTGGTGGAAAAAGTACTCAACAGTCATACTTGAGTAAAAGTAAAGATACCTTAACAGAAATTGACAAGTAAAAGTAAAGTAACCCGGTAAAATACTGCTTGAGTAAAAGTCTAAAAGTATTTGGTTTTAAATGTGCTTAAGTACTGTGGTGGAAAAAGTACTCAACAGTCATACTTGAGTAAAAGTAAAAAGTTAAGTAAATGCTTTACATCAAATTCCTTATATTAAGCGAACCAGATGGCACAATTTAGTATTTTATTTATTTATTTACTGACATCTAGGGGCACACCAACACTCAGACATCACTTACAAACACAGTATTTGTGTTTAGTGAGTCCGCCAGAGGCATTAGGGATGACAACACGTTATATTGATAGGTGCATGAATTGGACCATGTTGGTGTCCTGCCTGAGAATTCTAAATGTAACAAGCACTTTTGGGTGTCAGGGAAAATGTATGAAGTAAAAAGTATATATTTTCATTAGGAATGTAGTGGAGTAAAAGTAAAAGTTTCCCAAAATATAAACAGTACAGTACAATACCCCACAAAACTACTTAAGTAGTACTTTAAAGTATTTTTTACCATCAAATGTGGCCCAGGTTGTTATCAACATTATCATGTGGTTCATTACCACATTATCACAGCACATATAGTATTATCTTACCACTGAACACCACTAAACAATGATTTTGTAGTAGCATAATAGCAGTATCATGATGTAAGTCAACATCAGCCCATCTCACAGTTAATACATTATAATACTCCTAAATACTACATTTCCACAAAGGTAAACATTACAGCATTACCAGATCAATGCAACCACACAGCTAGCCTTGCAACAGCAACTGGCAACAGCAATGTGGATTGCTGCCTTGCCCCAAAGGTTAACACATTATCACCGGGATAAAATGATGCACTATCCCATTGCTAAACTGAGCCTCCCTTTTGATAAAACGATCTGACAAATGCAGTAGCTTGGGCTCAGAGATACTGTATATACATGTTGAATTTAATTCTGTGGGATTGGGACTGTGGTGCACTAAACCGAAGCATGCAGATATCCCGAACAAATAGGAATGATGTACAGTATTCGTGACTGGTTCAATGCAATGCAGCTCACGCTTATCCAATGAGCATCAAGGCAGTTTACACTTATCCAATGAGCATCAATGCCCGTATTCATCTCATAGTAGAAGTGCTGCTCTAGGTTCTGGACCCCCTGTCCTTATCATCTTTATTATTAATATTATATCAAACGGATCCTAGATCAGCACTCATAGTCTGAGACACTTTTTCAATATGGGCCCAGCAGTGGACTATATACAATAACATACATGTGTGTAAATAATGATCCTTTATAAAAATGAATCCTCTTTCTCACCTGCAGCACCCGTTTGGTGAGACCTGTCTTCTGGGCCAACTGTTTCAGGTCCTTGGCATCCGGATTGTGGTTGATGGCAAAGTAGGACTTCATGGTCCTCAGTTGGTGGTGTTTGAAGGAGGTGCGCATGCGCTTGGACTTGGAGCTGGAGGAGTAGTGGGAGTCTCGGTCCAGGTGGTCTCCATCGTTCTCGTTACAACTTAACGCTGAAGGGGGCGGGACAACACACACAGTTTAGTTTATGATTACGATATGATGTGATAAAATAAAATATGATTCAATACGATACAATAAGATATGTACGATACTTTGTTGACCATTTTCATGGAATTGATTTATTGTAATCTACCGTGGGAAGATTCTCGGGTCGAGATTCACCGGGACTCTAAATTTATCTCAAGCATAGATACAGTAATGTATCACGCAGCCGACCAAATTATTTGAGATTTTACTTCTGTGTTAACTGAGATTGCATTTATTGTTAGATTCATTGGGATTACATAATCAGAGTTTTCCAATGTGTTGTTGTTGTTGTTGTTTTTGTGAATGCTACGGCAGACAGACCGTGTGTCCTATTTGTTGACAGGAAAGCTCATTACTCCTTAATAACCACAACTCTGAGAGAAAATTAAACAAATAATAAATCATATAAATAAATCATATGTTGACATGAAAAACGCACGAGATTGACTGGGTAGCAACACATCTTTAGTGTTCTCATCACTGTGTAAGTAGTACAGTGTAAAAAATTATTGCAATTGATCATTATTAGACTGAGTTTACAGCATGTTCACTTTTTGCTTCTGTAAGTACAGTGTAACAATACACTAATTGTTGTATATACTGGAAAAATCACTGTAAAGTGTTACTAATCACTCATTTAAAAATGGGGACAACAAATCCATTTGCCAAAGGTGTCAATAGATAACACAACGGGAAATGCCTAGTGCATATTTAAGGACTTTTTCCAAAAGCACACCTTAAGGCGTAACACAGAGTTATGGCTGCTGCCATGCATTTTCACAGTGAAGGAACAGTGAAGGAACAGTGTGATGCATTTTCACAGTGAAGGAACAGTGTGATGCAGTGCTGCCAGGGTTTGATGGACTTATTTTTCACAGTGAAGGAACAGTGTGATGCAGTGCTGCCATGCATTTTCACAGTGAAGGAACAGTGTGATGCAGTGCTGCCAGGGTTTGATGGACTTATTTTTCACAGTGAAGGAACAGTGTGATGCAGTGCTGCCATGCATTTTCACAATGAAGGAACAGTGTGATGCAGTGCTGCCATGCATTTTCACAGTGAAGGAACAGTGTGATGCAGTGCTGCCATGCATTTTCACAATGAAGGAACAGTGTGATGCAGTGCTGCCATGCATTTTCACAATGAAGGAACAGTGTGATGCAGTGCTGCCATGCATTTTCACAGTGAAGGAACAGTGTGATGCAGTGCTGCCATGCATTTTCACAGTGAAGGAACAGTGTGATGCAGTGCTGCCATGCATTTTCACAGTGAAGGAACAGTGTGATGCAGTGCTGCCATGCATTTTCACAGTGAAGGAACAGTGTGATGCAGTGCTGCCATGCATTTTCACAGTGAAGGAACAGTGTGATGCAGTGCTGCCATGCATTTTCACAGTGAAGGAACAGTGTGATGCAGTGCTGCCAGGGTTTGATGGACTTATTTTTCACAGTGAAGGAACAGTGTGATGCAGTGCGGCCAGGGTTTGATAGACTTATTTTTCACAGTGAAGGAACAGTGTGATGCAGTGCTGCCAGGGTTTGATATACTTCTTTTTCACAGTGAAGGAACAGTGTGATGCAGTGCAGCCAGAGTTTGATAGACTTATTTTTCACAGTGAAGGAACAGTGTGATGCAGTGCAGCCAGGGTTTGATATACTTATTTTTCACTGTGAATGGTCAGTGTGATGCAGTGCAGCCAGGGTTTGATAGACTTATTTTTCACTGTGAATGGTCAGTGTGATGCAGTGCAGCCAAAGTTTGATAGAATCTGGACCTCTTGATGATTGTGAAGGGTATGTCAACAAACGCCCTCAGGTGGCAGCAAACCCCAAAATAGAAAGAAAGAACGAAAGAATGAAAGAAAGACAGAAAGTAAATAAGAAAGAAAAAGGGAAAGAAAGAAAAATGCCTTATTCTATATTGTATAACACTGCAGGCTAGAATTTGATTAGATTTGAGATGTAGGGTCAAAGAAGTGGGTCAGAGAAAAGGAAGATAGGTCTAGGCCTATGTCCGTTTGTTTTAGAATGAAAACCTGTATTTCATTCAAATGTAATTAGACTTTATTTTATATATCGTTTATTTATGTATTTATATATCAGATTTGGAGGAAATTGTGCAAATAATAGTACTAATTTATATATCAATTTTATACCACAATCCTGACAAAAAAATGTTATTTGTTTATAAAATAGGTCTTTAAAATAATGTATAAATATTATGTAATTACATTTTCATGCTCATGGTTCGTGAAGCACACTCAGAACTATACAAAATGTTATGCAAATAAAAATCCAAAATCTCTTTCCCAAAACAGAACGCCAGAGAATGGAGCCAATGTATTAACTATTAGCGCTACCATTCATGTTTAACTCAAGTGCTTACTGCGGCTTTCGACTTTTCGCCTTTCTTATTCAAATCACCTTATGCCGCCGCATTATAGAGCTAGACAAATTTAGATTGTAGATCGTATCCTTTTCTCGAAAAACAGATATACATTCATTGGGGAGGCTCGTGATAATGGCTGGAGCGGAATTGGTGGAATGATGGTGTCATTCCTTTCCATTTGCTCCGTTCCAGCCATTATGATGAGCCGTCCTCCCCTCTGCAGCCTCCTGTGATATACATATCTAGGCCTATCCTTATTAGGCCAATCCATATTGTCCTGATGCTACACATGTAACTAAATTTGGGAATGATAAGTAGACATACTGAATAGCAAGTATCGCTTTTCAAAATGTCAGTCGTGTGTTTTTTCCCACAAAAGTATGACAGAACAAGAGCTCCGTGGTGGTGCGCAAGTCGGTTCTTTATTTATGAAGGGGTAACATATTACTGGATGTGGGAGACTTGCTCTCCAGCCTCACTGGGGAAGTTTAAATCAGGATTCTACACAGGTGCTCCCATGTTCTACAAGCAATCCGACATTGATTTACCGACCCCAAAACCCAACAAACACAGCGAGACTCAACAAGTGAACGTGGGTCTGGGAATTTGGTCGCGCCCCCCCCCCCCCCTCTCTCATCTTTTTTGAAGTCCTACTCCCCATCTGAGCTATTTTCCACTTGTCTGCTTCTATTGTCGTCTAAAAATCTTTCACATCGAACCACTCTTTTTTTTTAACGAGGTTTGAGAGAGGTTCCAAGTTTTGAGAGGTTTTAGAAGACTAAAACGACCGTGAATGAGAAAATGTTCAATGGAAATAAGTGTAACATTTTCAATAATAATCCAATGGAGTGTTTCAAGACATTATTTCATTATTCACACGTCACTCTGTAGCATATTGAAATGGAACATACCGAATATTAGTGTAGGACATGCAGAATTGAGTAGGCCTTCAGAAGCAGTTTCTCTTTGAATGCATTAACGCCGTTTAGTTAGTGGCCTATGCGAGTTCATCTCGTAGTTTTTCTTTATTATAGATAGTTTATCTGAATCTATTAGATTGGAAGTGGATGCATCAGTAGGTCCAAAGCGCGCTCCCATTCCACAAATCAACAGAGGATTCCAATGAACTTCAACATTTTCCCTCACATCTTTGACCAAATAATAGATATTGTTAGAATAATGCTGTCTAATAAAGGTGAGTTATTCAATAAATCAACATAGATATCCGTCAGATTAAAAATACGGCAGGCTTAGTCTCTGTGTAAAAACATCCAAAGCACAACATTGTGTAATATTACGTACAATTTGATGGAAGCATTTAGTTCATGCATAGGCCTACTGATTAACTGCTCATTGTTTTCCAACGTTTCAAAGTTTGTATAGACATTTGTATTTTCCAAAACGGTTCAGACAAAATATGATATTTCTCACTGAAAGTATGTAACCCAGTCCATCGAAATAAGCGACAGATCTTTTTCAGAAGAGTGTATTTTCATCAAAATAAATAGTTCAAATGAGTCCATCAGTCCACTCTTTAGCTCTTAATTGTCTTTCATTCCAATAGAGATATCACACACACTATGAAATAGAGTAGTCATTTTTTTCTTTCATTTCAACATTAGTCAACCGCATTACAACTGTGTGTTACTGCTTCGTGGCACTTTTGTTGATGACCATAATGCCATTCATGGGTAACCGGTATATACAAACTCGTCCTACCTGCGTTGTAAGCAGCCAGATCTGCTCCAGGCCCGGGACTTTTCCTTTTCCTCGGCCTTCCTTTCTGCCCCGTACCGACGCCGTTGTAATACTGCATCCCCAGCGAGTTTCCCGTGCCGCTCTCGCCAAGTCCTTTGCCCGAGGCTACATCCCCCGCGTGATTGAAATGCGCTTGATATTCCCCTTGTATGAGTGTCTCAAAGTGGAGCCGGCAGTACACAAGACTGTCCCGCATTCCGAAGTGATCTCCGGTCGTGAGCATTTTGTTGCAGCTAGTACAGGTGAAACAGTTCAAGTGGTAGACCAAATCCCTCGCCCGCATGACCATCTCCGACGCGGAGATCCCGAGATGGCACCGGGCGCACCTCTGGACGGAAAACCTCCTGCTTGGGAGAAGAGAGCGGATGACACAAACACGTACAGAATTTAGATTCACAACATGGTCAGCAAACTTTAGTTTGTGGACAATACGATGAAGAACATTGATGTAAAGTTGTTATTAAGCAATACAGGCATATTAATTAACATGCGTAAAAGGTGTCATGCCTTCAGGCCTTCATATTTGTTTGTGTATTCTTGACATTTTGCCACTTCAAATATGATATTTTGGTTTAGACTAGTAAAGCATCCAAAGCAAGCACAGGCCTGCCAGAATCGTAATAGTATAGGCTAATTTGTTGTAATTTGTATATAATAAATGGATAACAAGCTACCATGCTTTGGGAACATTAGCCTATACCATCACTAACTCTCTGAAAGGGGTTACAGGCTTGTCATTGGAGTAGCAGCAGCTGGTGCCTAAGTATGCTAGTTGTAGGCGTAATTGGATGTCGCTCTTGTTTTCATGCTTGCTTGGCCTGTTGTTGTTGTTGTCATAGGCGTAGCCTTGTGTCTTGGTTACCTGTAGTAATCTTCTTTGCAATAGATGCTGCCGTCTTTACTGAAACAGGTAAGCTCGGACTCGAGGTTTAGTTTGCACTCGCAGCACTTGAGACAGCGCATGTGCCACTGTTTGTCCACCGCGAGCAAGTAGTAGCGGTCAGATATCTTTCCCCCGCATCCCGCGCACAAGGCCACACGGTCGCTGTTGATGGACGTCATACTCTGAACAGGGAATGGGAAATCAGTTTTATGTTTACAATAAGAACACATTATTGATAGTATATCACCATTGGATGTCAAGGCCAATACCGTATAATAGTCAACATTTTACGCAGACATATTTAATATGTGTTCATATACTTTTTAGGGATACAGCCATGAAAGCAATATATAAAATGATGACACTAGATATACCCTAAATGTGGGATGATGTAACACGTAGGCCTAACACGTCGGCCTAAAAGGTAGGCCTAACACGTAATCCTAGCCCGGAATATTTGAATGCAGCAGAAACCATATTTTTTTTGTCGAGGCATGTACATCATATATTATGAAATAAATATGTATCTGTAATTTCGCATCGTTCTCAACATTTCTTTCACATGAAACACTCAATATTATCACAAATTAATGAATCGTGGGACCTATTGTAAAACATATTCGATTGGGCCTAATAAACAAATAAAAAAATAATAAAATATCAAACATTATAATTGTGTTTAGAGCAATGAATGCTTCTGGAAGATTTTACATATTTTGGACAATTCTTATAATATCCCACCTACATAGGCTATCAAAGTGCTCAAGATTATTATCTGTTAGATTGAATTATTGGGTTGTGAATGAACATGCATGGCCTTAAAATGGGCAGACATAGGACCATGTTTAGTGTAAAAGTTTTTACCATAATTCTAAGTGGGCCTATGTACATGCATCTGAAAGAAACTTCGTGAATCAAACGACAAAGTTATTGTAGGCTAACATGTTTTTCCAGAGGTATACGAAATACTAACCAATAAATCATTAATAATATACTTTACGCACACAGGGTTTGCAAATGTGAACGGCTAACGGCTAAGTGCTGCTTGCTATCTTATAAAGAATTATATTTTAATCGCAGTTCACTTTCTAAGCATATATTCCGTCGAAATGAAATATTTATGTGTGCTATCACATGCCTGAACAGCACAGGTCCTTCTTTAAAATGACATTCACCCACCGTCTCAGTTTCCCCCATGTCTATAGCCGAACTGATGGCGGTAGATTCGCCCTTCACCCTCCGGTCCATCTCGTCGATGACCCCCTGCATCTCGCCTCCGGGGAGCCCGTGGAAGAGCATCGTGGAGACTGGAGGGCTACACTTGCAAGCGTCTCCCTCAGATCTGCAGGCCAAAACTTCCATGAGACGCAAATTTAGCCCATGCATTTAAAGTGAATGGCTCCAATCTATTGTTTTAGAAAGTCAAAAAATCCAAGCCAAGAATGATGGTAGGCTACAAAAAAAATAGAAAGATATTGAGAAAACATTGTCGTTTACAACACTGTTGTAATTGCAGGGATTATTCGAGTAAATATTCAGTTTTCTATATAGGCTATAGTTTACACCATCTTTGAACACGTTATGAAAATCATATAAAATATCCTACTATTTACAAACAATAGCTCAGAAGTGTTATAGAAACATACCAGCAAACCCCAATGTAAACTCTGGATCCAGTAACAGCGCTCAACTTGCAGATTTCAAGATGCACAAAAATGCACCAATTTCAGTCTGTCATCGAATTAAAGTGATCAAGGACTACTGAAACGTTCAACTTGCATTACGACCAAAATGGACAAGGCAAAAATTATTCCAAGAGACAATACAGAAAGAAAAAACAACTAAAAACACGGTAGAATTGTAGTGGTGAGTATCCTGGCCTCCACTCTTGAGTTCACAACAGCGAATTTCAATACTGCTTGTGGATGCTGGCGCAAAACATTTCAAAACCGACGAATATCGATCGAATATAACAGAATAACAAACGCAAGGAAGGAATGCGTAAAAACGTACAATTGTTCGTGTCCAGCAATGGTTATTACAAAACAGACGTTCTTTTCTTACAGGTATCCAGCTCTTCGCAAAGCGATCACTGAGCTCTATGTGTGTGTGTGTGTGCAATTTAGGAGGAGGAGTTGACTATTGGTTCGATGAGTACAAATCTCTTATCAAGACTCTCCGCACCGGCCTCACAGCCTCGTTTCGCTTCCCACCTTCTCCGTACCTATAGCTACACTCCGCGCCTTTTCTACGGGGACTTGTACGTCACGCAGCTATTTCACTCGTTCATTGGTTTGCAAACGTCACCAAAATGATCCTTATTTCAATATTGCTCGAGTTTTAAATGTAAAAGCCCAAATGAAGACCGTCATGTCTTCTTGTGTTGTTCAGCGTTATTGTTTCCTTGTGGTCTTCGATGTCACTGAGATGATTATGAAGTTTTATTCATTTCTATAAAAGACAAAAGGATTATTATTATATTTGGACTTTTCATGTAATTTAATCTCAGGACAGTTAGTGTTTACATAACAACACATTAACATGAGCAAACACGAAGAACCTATTCAAAACGTATTTGCACGTAAAAAGTTATGGTAAGGTCTCCAGTTGTGTGATGTCAGAACCATGGTATCCACGTTACAGTAGAAACCTTATTTCTTTATGTAATTATGTCTTTAGGTATGGACTGCACACTGCAATTCAGCTCTTCGCTGACAATTATGTGTACTCCATTCAATAAACTAAACTTAAAACTAAACGAAAATCTAAGAAATATTAGTAATTTATAGATGCTGGAATTCAATCACACTTCCATTTGTGTCATTGCCAAACTACACTAGGGCTATGTGAGGAATCTACCTAGTCTGGGAATAGACTTTAACAATTATATTTCACTGAAACGAATAGCATACTGTTTACAATCATATTGATTGAATTTGAAAACAGAATACTCGGATTTGTCTATATATAACGAACATTATTATGCTTTCTGAGTTTATCACATTGGACGGTGAATGGGAACGCACTATGGCATGGTTGGCACAGTGCCGTGTGTGTGTGTGTGTGTGTGTGTGTGTGTGTGTGTGTGTGTGTGTGTGTGTGTGTGTGTGTGTGTGTGTGTGTGTGTGTGTGTGTGTGTGTGTGTGTGTGTGTGTGTGTGTGTGTGTGTGTGTGTGTGTTAATATGCGTGCCCGCGGCGTGTGTGATATTAAGTAGGCTAATCTTTCGTCCATCTCAGAAAAGTTACAGAAAATCATTGTTTGTTTTTCCCTTGTTTTGTTATATAACTGTAATCACTATTAACATAATGACACCATTGTTGTTTTTATTAATTGTAATAATTTGTAGTTTAGCCTTGCCAACTGATTGTGTAAAAGAAGAATGAGAAAATCAGAAAATTAACTATTGGGCAAACTACACCCCAGACAGACGGTCAATGTCTGACTCCGCGGTGGAGTGCCATCCATCTCAACAAAGGGAAAGTGACAGGTGAACAAATCACAGGTCCTTCTTTACCTTACTGCACCTCTTAGCGACGTCATCCTTTCGCTGCAGCCGCTGACTCCTGGACCATCTGTTCGTAACCCCAACAGGCACATTGGACAACACAATGCCCGGACCAGCTCCGTCGCAACAGCCGTGACTTAAACTCCAACAAAGAAGAACAACGCCTTCGGCCGCAGGGGACCGGGGCTCTCGGTCGCCCCCGACATCATACCACCAGCGCCGGGGCTGCAGCAGAATAGCTTGTGATTAATCCATGTAATTAACAGCCATTGAGCGTGTCCTTACACTGATTTTACCTCCATATTTCTTCATCTGGCTGTGGCTATATTGGCTAACTTTCTGGGACTCATTGATGGGTGGCCAAATGAGGCATCCGAAAAAAATATATATATTTTGTATTTTTTTTTGAGGGGAACATTGGTTGTTTTAATTTAGCCACATAAAGCAATACGAATGTGCTTATTCTTGGGTTATGCCATACCCTTGACATAGATATTTACGCATTTTATCCACCTGGAAAACACATTTTTTCTTAAGCTATAAAAATAACAAAATCTGACAAATAACAATAGGCTATACTAATAATAATTATGATTAATTCTGTGTTATTTGAATACCTACGTATAGTTATTTTTCTTAGGGTAGTGGGCTATTATTTAAATAGGTAAATCAGTTGCTATGTACATAAACATTGTCTATAGGCCGATTACACGTTCATGTCACCAACAATCCTCAATAAAGACAGCATGGATGTAAAGAGTGCTATCACTCAACCAAAAAGTGTTACTTTGCTTGTTATGTGAGGATTAGTTTCGTTTAGTCACGCGAAGCTGGGAGCCTATACTGTCGACACACAAATGCCCGCGTGCCAAATGAGACGTGTATTGCATCGTTTGCGATTCGTAACGCATCCCGTCTGCCTTGGATAGCTTGTTCTTCTGAAACACACCGGGAGAAAACGTCGTATTCTCAGGGGTCCCGGTGCTGTATACATGGCCATAATTGATGACACAATATTATTATTCTGCCTAGAATGCTGCTGGACACAGCGTAGTGCCATTCAAACATATGCAGCGTCCCATAAAACAAATACATCAAATATTAGGCGTTTCACTTCATACAATAGCGACCTCAGTCAACATACAATGAATGTCTCGTCAAGATAATCGTTTTACTAACTAATCAGAGATAATATACATAATAGTTCTACCAATCAGACATTATGTTATGGACATTTACTTCATGAAACATAGGCTTTCAAATAACCTATAGTTTTCCTATATACATTAAATCAGTGAATACAGTTTATGCATTTCCATGTCATATTTTTACATGGGGTTATGCTACAACCACAATGCATTATTTTCTTACAGTTTTGTGGTAAAGAAATGAACAGTAACAAAAAGCAGTGCATATTTTGCTATAGGCCTACTTCATAATTCTCCAATTAATAGATTATTTTGAGGATACCCATCCTCACCAGCATAATGTATCTTGCCTTAGGTTCATTTAAAGGGACCTTTCAAAAAAATGTAAACTTTATATAAATCATCTCCAGCACCACCCCAACATCAACATATGTGAAAATTGGCGTTTCTATGTTTTGTTGTAAAAAAAGTAGAGGAAGATAAGTGTTTCACATGACATAATCTGTGTGCATCATGTGATTTGAACAAATTGTGAGTAGGCATTGCCTACTAATAGTCTACTAATGGGTTGATGATGTCACTGGAAACACATCTTTTTACTACATATTTGTTTTATACCATTTTCACATATGTTGATGTTGGGGTGGTGATGGAGATGAATATGAAATTGATAATTGTTGAAATTTCCCTTTAATGCCACATCAAATATTATGTTTTATCAAACAGCTGGGGAAAAAACACGCAGGAGACATTTTTCCCTGTGTCATCCCTGCACAATGACTCCATTAGGCTATCAACATTCAAGTATTTAAGGATGTACAGTATCGTATCTGTAGGCTTTGTCAGTTAAGTCCATCACATTGTTGATGTTTCTTCCATTCATAGAAACTCACAAACATCACCTGGTTCTCTCATTGAATGAGAATGTCTCCCCAGTATATCCTTGAGTTTGAGCGAGCCTCGTTAGTATGTTTTTTTTGGCCCGCGTGCTGCTTCGGTCCTTATTTATCAGTGCGTGCGCTTCAAACAGCTCTTAATGAGATCTGTGATATCGTGGGGAAGTGGGGTATTAACTTCATGACTACTTGGAGTGAACATTTACCTTGAGAATATTTCCCGTGTATAAAAAAAAGGACGAGGATTTGCTAAATCACTGAGTAAAATTGAGCTGAACTATTTATTTGTTCTTCAAAATTAATAAGACACAATTGATCGGCCTATTCAAATATGGTCGGGGTCAGTGTCAAACGAGAGAATGGGCCTGTGACGTGAGAAAGGAGTGAATTCAGTGGTAGGTTGCATGTGTTTCTGATTCAGTGTTGGAGGCTTCAAGGATAACATTTAAGCATGTCCAACACTTTCACATTGACAGGCTTGGAGTCTTTGCGCTTGCCAAAGGCGCGAGCGCATGCTGCCAAGACTGGCGAAGCATATGGCACATTTTCGCTCATACATTCAAACGATATGTTATTGTGTATCACTTAGGCCTACTTAACCTCCCGAAGCGAAGAGCCTGAGCAAATAATGGATTGGAGAATGATTGTGGAAAATAAATGAAGTCCTTCGGATCTTTTGAGTGAGAAACAATGATGTTTGCAGCTTTTATCCAAACATCCAACACCACACACTATTTGGGTTTTGATGTAGTTATTACGGTTTGGAGCTCATCGTGAAAACAAACACAAGAATATCCCAATGACTCGGAAAATAATAAATATTTTGCCCTTTTAGGTGCTGTGTCTTGAGATTTCCCAATCGATGTCAACTGAGTTCTTTTTGTAGCTTATCATTTCCCTCTTCATTGAATACTTCAACCACTCACTTCTGATTTATGTAATTAGTGCTTGTTTGTGCGCGCGCGCCCCTGAGCGTGTTTTTGGGTCTGTAGCGCCACCCGCTGAACATGCGCCAGCGACTTCTCGCTCAGGAGTGATATGGCGTATTAGAAAAAGCTGGTTTCTGCAGGTTGCCAAATGGCACAGCATGGATTATCTAATTTATTGGACATGTTTCAAAACATAATGCATGTTTGTTTACACGATCGAATGTTCATTTCATCCTACTCTACATGTTAATTTCAAAACATGAAACCGGCCTTTGGGTGTGAGAGATGTTAAAAGTGTCCTTTCGGGTATTAGTTAGCTCTATAATTTAAAATATGGGGAGATAATCGTACATATGGGATAATGTAATTTATTTGTTCTTAGCATAGAAGTTCACTTTGGAAATATGTTGTAAAACAACAAACGAAAACGAACGAGTGAACTTAAATAACATTTTAATCCTCTCCACTTGTTTGAGGTAAAAGGGATCCGAATATCATAATTAACTCGATGTTGGGTCAACAATGTGTAATTTAGAATAGCCTATTACAACAGCTTATGACGGTTTAACAAACAACATTATAAGAAGACCAGTGAAATCAATGAACCTGCAACAATGAGAAAGCAACAGTTGAAAAGAAACCGTTACGAAAAGGTCTAAATTATTTGACATTGAATACCTCAACTGAAATACCTCGGGATTTCGACGTGTATCAAGGTGTACTATGGTAGGATTTAGTTACACATACAGCCTATCTGTAATCTATTCCATTAAAACAACGTGGAGGCGCAGAAAAGCCCCCCTCGTAGCACAAACACGAAAGAGCCTTGGTACGTCCTAAATCCGTATGCAAATAAAAACTCATGTAATACCCTTAATTGAATAAATGCATATTTATCATTTACGTCTTCTGTCTGGAATAATGTTAGCTCATGCATTAAACATAAAGTTACCCACGTCTGCGCGCGTGGATAAAATCTGATATTGTGAGGATTTGTTGAACAGAGTTTAGTGGTATCTTGTATTCTCACTCTCCAACATGTGCTCTTATCTTCTTTAAATGTCCAATGCAGTCAAAACGTAATTTCCTGTGTTTTATCAATATTTCCACACTATGAGGTTGGAATAATACTGTGAAATTGTGGAAATTATGATAATGGTTTTTAGTGTGATGGCTGTTAGAAAAGACCACCTGAAAGGTCAGCCTGTTTTGGTGGGATGGAGTTTTCCCCTGCCTGGTGACACACCAGGCCGTTAATTAGTTAATAGACCAATAGAAAAAAAGATTTCCAAACCTCTCTGCCAATAACAGGTCATTTTCAGTTTCCCCCTCCCCACTCAGACAACTCCCAGACAGTCAGCAAATGTCTTGCTTGAGAAATTGCTCTTTGCTAAGAAGCTGTTTTTTTCTGACCAGAAAACAATCACAGAAAAGTACTTAATTCTTACCCAGAAATGATTTGATATTGAGATCAAAATGGCTACATAGGAGCTTTAAATAAATTCCCACCTGTGGATAAAGCAGATTACCTCCGTCTCCCTGTGCACAGGTCAGCCCACTACCAGCACTAGCAGCAGCACCAGCAGCAGCAGCACCACCGCCACCAGCAACACCAGCACCAACACACTAATACTTTTGTCTCATGTTTGTCAGTTTATTTGTTTTTGGTAAAAGTATAAAGATCTTTCAAAACCGTTATTTATGTGTTCTATGTATTCATGTCGCTGGTAATCTTTTGTTTAATCTCTCAATGTCTGCGTTCAAAACGCTTTCTCTGGTCTCCTTTTGCCCTGGAAGTCTACATCCATTTGGATTCCCCTTCGCGCGTAATTTATGATGCACCTTGTCACCAAGGTTCCTGCATTTTTGGGGCTCGCTGGATTCAGGGACCATGCTCAAATCGCGTGCGCGTTTCCACACATGATATCGTGCGCCTGGCACAGTGGCACAGCTCCCCATTGCTCGCTTTCACATGTCAGTTTTACATTTCAAATAATAATACATTATTTCTATTTCTTGATATGGAGAGTCTAATTAATAATAAGATACTCATAACATATGGAATAAAAAACATGCAGCAATCCAACGTATTATCAACGCAGAGGGCAACCATCTTGCTATAAAGTAGCCTAGTTGGCATACAATTGGGAATCAACTCAACTGTTTTGGTTGTGGCCCTATGCATTGACTAGAAATCGTTATTCATATGTACGTTTTCTTTGATTGAATAGAAAACGTCAATATTGTATGCTCTCTATTCTTTAAATTCAAGTGCATCTATAATTTAAAAACTGAGCTATGATGTTGTTTCAACACTTCGCGTTTACTTGCGCGCAATGGGTTTACTTTGCGCGACTAGAATGAATTTAGTGATATATTGTTATTTTTCTGTTTTTGGGCTGGGACCCCAACTTTACTCGCTAATAAGTTCAGGACTTTCCCTTTGCCTTCCCTTCCGATACACCGAACGAAAAAGCCCACTTCACATTTAAATCCCTCACCCTAATCCTCATTGTTCGTTTAAAATGAAGGGGAAATTGGATTTCTCTGTTTGCGTGTGTGTGTGTGTGTGTGTGTGTGTGTGTGTGTGTGTGTGTGTGTGTGTGTGTGTGTGTGTGTGTGTGTGTGTGTGTGTGTGTGAAAGAGAGAGAGAGGAAGCGAGAGAGAGAATTGAATTGAACTGAGAGCGAGAGAGTGTGAGAGGGAAAGACAGTGTGAGAGAGAGGGAAGGATGGAAATAAAGAGAAGTAGAAAGAGAGGGGGGCATCTTGGGGGTGGTGGGTGGTGGATGGTTATGAACGCATGCACAATGCATTAAATGTATACACATATGTTTAATTGTTTAATAATAAGCTAAAAGCCAATTAAGTTTCATAAAATCATATTTCACGATGTTCTCCTGAGTTGCGCTGTATTATTATTCATTGTGTACATTAAGTGCACCAATAGACTGGCATTAGAAATAAGGTCCTCTATCTCATCATATGAAATATGCATCTTCAAGTCCTATAACCAATTTATATTTCATTTCTTATAGTCAGACAAGAACCACATACATTGTAAATAACAGAATATAAGGCCACTCAGGTGCTTTCGCAATAAGCCTGTATGTCACAAGAGTACCAAACCACAGCCGTGGAATATGGATGATGGACTTAATGTGCATTTGAATGAGATGTTGACACCTAAAAACACCTGGATTTGAAAACACTGATGTGGTCCACAGCTAAACATGTACAGTAAGAAAATAAGTCGATTAGGCCTATCTGTTGGAAAACCTGTCCAACAGGAGAAAATTACCGTAAAGAGAGTTAGAGATACTCTCCAAAGTATTGTCGTCGTGACTCGTGGTGATGTCCTTATAAGGGTGAGTGTACACAACACATAGCCTAATGGGGAGGGGGGTTCTGAACACAGTGACCCAATTTCTCTTGACCGATGGGTTTTTAGACGTTTTTAATTGTGCATCTCAGGCCAACCGATATTTGGAACAATTTACTTACAAACACATTAAAGTTGTGTAAGAGCATATCAATATTTTATGTTCTTCCGTATCTTTCAGATGCTTATCTCTTAGTAATATAATCATTCATCTTATGCTAATGTTGACAATGCCAGGCTCATTTCTACATTAGAATACAAAGAGAGAGAGAGAGAGAGAGAGCTAATAAAAGTAATTGAATGTGAACAATGAAATCGTTAAATCATCATCATGGTAAGTGTAACTAATGTGTTATGACTTGGAACACTTTAATGCAAATAATGACTTTGTCATTTTGATTAGGCTCATTAGTATTTATTGCACAGCATTCTTAACGAAACGAGCAATTTGGGCATACAAATTCTATGCAATCCATAGCATTAATTCAAGGGTCATCTAAAACGTCGTGTTTTTTTGTATTACGAATTGACCTACAGTAGCCTATATCTTATTCATTTGTGCTTTTATTTCCTGTGATTTCTTAGTCAAATCACATTTGGTGTGTAGCCTATGCTATTTCTATCCTATCATTTTCCAACCAAGGACAACATCTCAATTTTTAAAATGCAACGATGATTTATTTTTCTTGCGAAAATGAAATAGCACTTTTATCCTAATAACTTGAGAAGCACACTTGAATTGAGCGCAATATGCGCAAAAGTTAGTTGTACATTACTTTGAATTATATTTTCTGAAACAGAGTTTGCAAGGTCACCTACGCGTGCAATTTCAAAAATAATTAGCATCATTCTACAGTTCTAGCCTAACTGTAGAACAACGAGGCGGCTGATTAGGCTATCAAAATAAATACCTGCAGTTTTTTAAAACTTTTGTATACATTCATATGAAAGAAGATACAGTATATATAAAGCAGCTATCAAATATCACATTGTGGACATTTGCAATTGTTTCCAACCCAGTCTCACTGTAGCAGAAGAAAGTGTCGAGAATCGAACTGTAGTTCCCCACCACTAGCCACCACCAGTGTAATAGGAGTGAGTGGGAGCATAACGGAAACTCGAACTGCAGCATGTATTCTCTGGACTTGCTGGCAATGATAAAGGGATGACATTGCAGAATGAACCAACCGGCACATTTTGTCCCGTGCGCCAATGGACAGAGCATTCTTAGAATGTAGAGTTCATCATACTGAGAAAAACAGTATGTGTGAACAGAACAAAATTGGATAGTGCATTGTCAAGCACTTTTGTTTGGTAATCACTGTTTCATTCTACTGTGGCAAATTAAACGGCTCCTTTCGTCTGCATCATGCGACTGAAACGTAGCCGAAGATTGGCTTTGTGGTACATGTAGTTCATAGGGAGGCAGCGAGAGGTTGCAGATACATACATGTTTTGCTCCTACGGGACTACAAGTCCCACGGTTCAATGTGCGTTGGTAGCGTGATCCGCTCGAGGAGACCATGGCGATACCCAGGACGTTCTGACGGGCTATCAGAAAAATAGCCCTCGAAAAACGGATCAACGCCCCATATAAACGACACTAGACTTGGACACTGTAAGACATAAAAATGGGGTCCCGTATCAAGTAAGAGCAGTTTCTTTTTTCCTTTCCCTTGTTTCCCAAATGCTAATAGGATACATTGTTTGCGCGAGTTAAGAGGGAGGGAGAGAGAGGCAGTGCAAGGCCCGGACTTGTTGCGACAGACTGAACGACTTGTTTACCGGAACATTCAGCATTTAGTGAAAAATAGTAATATTTGCTCATCAATGAGAGTATGCCACACATACTGTATGCAGAGAACTCAACTATGGATATGCATACATCTCTGTTTTCTCAATATGCCCCGCTGTCTAGCTCTCGACAATGTATGGAAGGGAATGTAAACATTTGAGGCAGACAGGGTTGGTCTATTTATGTAACCGGGTTTACACCACATCCATGCCTACAGGGCATATGTTCTGTGGATGGAATGAGTTCAATGTATTGGAACATGCCCATTGCGGAATGAACCGATGTTTTGGCGTATTGATACAATGTTATACAGTCTAGCCTTTCCGCCCGTCATTAAAATGGTGCCAGCTACAATTGCTACACTGTATTGCTAGTCATGTATCACTGACATGGACAAGGGTAACTTTACATTGTGCTTCCGGTACAACAGGCTACAGTAGCCTAGCCTATGTGTGGCAACTATGCAGGTGACCTGTAAAGTTAATTATATGGACTTTTCTGATGCAGTATGAATAGGCTACTCAATGACCTGTCCGTTGACTTACAGTAGCCTAGGCCTGCACCAAACTCATCCAATGGCAGTAAAACAATAACTGTCATGTTACAACAGATGCCCTTATTTCTGTCAATGATATCAGTGTCTTGTGTTAAAACCCAAAATGATCTTGTTTTTATTTCAGATAACCAAAGTTACTTTGTCTCTTATTAGAACACCATGTTACAGTGGTAGTTTTATGGCCTTTGTGAAGTATTATATTACTGAAAGTACACTTAATCTTAGGCTATTTTGCCCTATAGGCCTACTGTGCTATATTTTCCATTTAAATGGCAAGTGTCCAACAAAACACTTCCCTTACCCTTCTTCCTTCACTGTGGAAGATAGTTCCCTGTAAAAGTGACACCATTGTATCCTGTGTTAGTGTACCCACCCACTTTGCCCAGAGTGGGCGAAAATGCCCTTTGTTGATGACATTTCAATTCCTGTTATAAAATACATTTTAGCAGGACAAATCTGATTCTTTGTGTTCTGAATCGATCAGTAAGGTCTTTCTCTAACGTATCATTAACATTATATGTAAAAAAGTGGATTTTGTAACCTAATACATTCGATAATAAGCACACGGTCTGTGGACAGAGCGGTGCAGCTTTCTCACCAAAACTTTTGAGGATTTTACATTTTTTGGTCATTGTCTTTCAAGTTGTTTCCATGGGTTGCAAATAGCAAAAGCGGCATGACACGAGCTGAATTAAATGGAAAAGGCTTTGAAAATAAAAAGCTTGTGGTAAGCTTGTGACATTTCACAGAGATATGCTTGTTTTTGTGAGAAGTCTTTGAAAAAGAACAGGAACTTCGCATTCATATGTCCAGCGCATACTAAAATATGAAAATTCTACATGTCATGTCTCAAAATCGATATCTATCTTACCACTATATTGTTTTACTTCTTCCGGATTGGAGAAGAAAGATAACGAATTCAATGGTGAGCCTGTCAGGTAGCTTTAATTCTCACCCAACATCCAGCCTAGCTGACGCCATGCTATTTTCCAGATTTGAGGTTTGGACCATTGATTTTCTTAGAGGACTATCTACACAATTAACATATTACATTACCCATTGGTCAAAATATGCATTTTTGATTGTGGTTGTTACATTATTAAGCAGACATTTGATAAGATTTCAATTTGATACTTTTCACCCACACACAGACTGTAGCTGTTTTGAAATGTTATCAAATCGTATTGAAGGTCAGTTTTGTGTGGCGTCTGAACAACCATTTGTCACTGAAGAACATTAAGGTCTGGTTGCTGTGGCTGACTAGAGGCTGACCTTTGCCCTCTATTTCAGGGACAACCCAGAGGCCACTTTCGAGGTGTACCTGGAGGTGACCCATCCTGGAACCACTGGCTCTGGTAAGTCTCCACCCCCAATGTGTCAGAGGAAACACAGTTCAACTGACAACCAAAGTCAGCCTGCAGGTGCCCGGCCCTCCACAAGGAGTTGCTAGAGTGCGATGAGCCAAGTAAAGCCCCCACGGCCAAACCCTCCCCGCCCTATGGGACTCCCGGTAATGGCCAGGCTGTGACACAGCCTGGGATAGATCCCCAGGATGTCGTGATGCTGCAACTCTGCGATGCAGTGCCTTAGACCGCTGCGCCACTCGCAAAGCCCAAAAACAATGACTTTTAACCCTTGCACATCCAACTGATGGGCGAAGTCCCTGTTGGATATTATGAATGCAGCATCTTCCTCGGTCAGGTTGAATGGGGTTGGTGGGTGTTTTTGTTGTTATCACACCTTCTATGGCCGCGCTGTAACGTTCACAGTCGTATGCCATACATAACATGTTTATAAGGAATGCATAAGCATTTTACGAAGGCTTATGTCAACAACTGCTAGTTTGTGTGTCACTGTGCTCATGGATGTTGATGTTAAATTACATTTAGTTTATGAAGGTGTTATAGGAATCCTTGTTGAATACTACACACATGTCTTTATAACATACACATACCTTAACCCTAAACCTAACCCTATCTCACACACACACACACACACACACACACACACACACACACACACACACACACACACACACACACACACACACACACACACACACACACACACACACACACACACACACACACACACAGTATGACATAGAAGTATATAACTCATAAAGGCCCTGCTGGGCAAAGGTCAGATCTGAGTCCCATCCTCGGGAACCCTCTGTCAGGGGAGCCAGTTCGCCCACTGACCACAGTAATATGATGGATGGTCTTACAGTCGATTCTCCCTTTGGAATAGGGCAGCCTTTTAAAAAAGTGCTGTCAAGACAACATTGTGGGTGTGGTCTGTCTTTGACCCCATAGATTACACGTCAGCAAAAATTAGGTGATTCAAAGACCAAAAGTATCCTTGAGGACAGATATTTTTTTTCAGATGCTGCTCAAAGAGAAAGTGAACATGAGTTCAGAAGACTCTCTCTGCATGACTTCATCGTGTATCAGACAGTGGCGGGCACGTGGTGCAGGTGACATGGCTGAAGAAATTATTTGACACAGTTGTCAATTTCAGACTAGTCTATCAAATCAAATCAAATTTGATGTGTCACATGCTTCGTAAACAACAGGAGAGGACTAACAGTGAAATGCTTACTCACGGGCCCTTCCCAACAATGCAGAGAGAAAGAAAATAGAGTAATAATAGCAAAGTAAAACACTTCATTCTAATAGTACATACTGTGAGTAACGATAATTTGGCTATATACACAGGGTACCAGTACCGAGTCTATGTGCAGGGGTACGAGGTAATTGATGATGTATGTGTGTGTTTTTTGTGAGTGTATTGGATGTATAGTCTGTGTTTTTGTGGATGTAGTGGGTGTTCAAGTGTGTGCGTGACTGAGAGGTAGGTGTGTGTGTGTGAGTCTGAATGAGAGAGAGAGGTAGGTGTGTGTGTAACTTGAGAGGTAGGTGTCTGTGTGTGTGAGTGAGAGATGTGTGTGAGTGAGTGAGGTGTGTGTGACTGAGAGATATGTGTGTGTGTGAGTGAGGGGTGTGTGAGTGAGAGAGAGAGGTGTGTGTGTGAGAGAGATTAGTGAGTGTTTGTACATGTGTTTGCTTGTGGGAAATGGTGCAGGTGTGTGAGTGCATTGATTGTCTTTGCGACTGCATTTCTGTTTGTCAGTGTGAAAGAGAGAGGTGTAAATATTGAATTATGTAATCATATTGTAAGAATGTTCTGATCTGGGCTAGACCACCATGTTGTAATCAGGCCTCCTCAATCCACAAGATCTGGAAGTAACTAATACTTCCTTCCCATCACACACACTTGAGCTAATTAGCATGCATTTTTGCATTGATTGCAATGATGCTAGCAAAGCAGCCTAATGTAGACTATTAAGGATGTTAGGGATTTACTCTAGTAAGATAGACTTTCTTAATACCTTACTCTACTGTTGCTCCAGTACAATGACAATTCCCCTATTCTTGTCAAACCTCAAACCACATACAAAAACACTTCCTGTACTCTTTTGACTCTGCTATTTCTTTCTCTCTCTCTTTCTCGTTCTCTCTTCATTCTCTCACTCTGTCTCTCTATTTCACTTTCTTTCTACATTCTCTCTCTCTCCCTCTCTCAATTCAATTTAAGGGCTTTATTGGCATGTTAAACATGTTTACATTGCCAAAACAAGTGAAATAAATTATAAACACTTAGTGAAATAAACAACATTTGCAGTAAACATTACACTTACAAAAGTTCAAAAAAAATAAAGACATTTCATGTCTCTCTCTTTCTGTCTCTCGCTCTCTCTCTCGCTCTCGCTCTCTCTCTCTCTGGCTCTCTCTCTCTCCTTGTCTCTCTGGCTCTCTCTCTCTCCCTGGCTCTCTCTCTCTCTCTCTCTCTCTCTCTCTCTCTCTCTCTCTCTCTCTCTCTGGCTCTGTTTCTCTCTCTGGCTCTCTCTCTCTCTGTCTCTCTCTCTCTCTGGCACTCTCTGGCTCTCTCTCTGGCTCTGCCTCTCTATCTCTCTGCTCTGTCTTCCTCTCTCTGGCTTTGTCTCTCTGTCTCTATCTCTCTCTATCTCTCTCTGCTCTTTCTTCCTTTCTCTCTCTCTTTCTCTCTCTCTTTCTTTCTTTCTTTCTTTCTTTCTTTCTTTCTTTCTTTCTTTCTTTCTTTCTTTCTTTCTTTCTTTCTTTCTTTCTTTCTTTCTTTCTTTCTTTCTACATTCTCTGTCCCTCAAGAGAGGGGAGTCCTCTTTGTTAACAGGGAAACTATTAACTGAGGGAGAGTTAATCAGAGTCATGGCGAAAGGAGGCAGCATTTACATGTCAATTGGCTGCTGCCGCACGCTACATGGGCCTGCTTTATTCCCATTCACTTATAGGGGACGGGGGTCATGTTTGCTCAAGAGACTAATAAGGCTTGGTTCCAACATCTACACCAGCAAACCTCGTAGATTGCATGCCCAGTGTATTGCCTGTTCTAATGCATTGGGCATGCTAGTATGTACACTACCATTCAAAAGTTTGGAGTCACTTAGACATTTCCTTGTTTTTGAAAGAAAAGCTATTTTTTTTGTCCAATAAAATAACATCAAATTAATCAGAAATACTTTGTTATGTTGTCAATTACTATTGTAGCTGGAAACGGCTGATTTTTAATGGAATATCTACATAGGCGTACAGAGGCCCATTATCAGCAACCATCACTGTGTTCCAATGGCACGTTGTGTTAGCTAATCTAAGTTTATAATTTTAAAAGGCTATTTGATCATTAGAAAACCCTTTTGCAATTATGTTAGCACAGCTGAAAACTGTTGTTCTGATTAAAGAAGCAATTAAACTAGCCTTCTTTAGACTAGTTGAGTATGTGGAGCATCAGCATTTGTGGGTTAGATTACAGGCTCAAAATGGCCAGAAACAAAGAACTTTCTTCTGAAACTCGTCAGTCTATTCCATATGAGAAATTGCCAAGAAACTAAAGATCTCTTACAACCCTGTGTACTACTCCCTTCACAGATCAGCACAAACTGTTTCTAACCAGAATAGAAAGAGGAGTGGGAGGCCCCGGTGCACAACTGAGCAAGAGGGCAAGTACATTAGAGTGTCTAGTTTGAGAAACAGACTCCTCACAAGTCCTCAACTGGCAGCCCGAAATACAATATTTTTGGTAATTTAACATATATCTTACAGTGGTTTAGATGGTAAAGTGATTCTATACACCTGCTTGTTTTGTGACTTGAACTGAAATTTTGGCAAACTATTCACATTTTTGCCACTCTGAAATGGCAGAGGGATTTCTGCATATTGCACCATTAGGATATTTTCTAATTTCTCTACCTCATGAGGAGGGAGGATAATGACAGTTCACAGAAGTAACAAGTGAAGGTAGACCTACCAATTACTTATAGTGTTTCTACTGATATAAATTTGGTTTATGATTTATTAAGTGATTAAAACGTGTCATTCTGTTACTAATTCGGTAACAGAACGACAAATAAAAATCTGTAGCAGAATGACTGCAACTGATTTAATTGGCTGCAATAGGAATTGGTAGTAGTCACAAACCACAGCTGGGTCACATCTTCTAGGGATGTAAACATTCACCAATATGCATTGGTCCTGAATGAAATGTTTAAGATATATGACTGCATCGGTCCATGGACCCCAAACCGATCCAAATGTCGCATGCATCAGTCAGAAAATCCATTCAAACATCGCCGCTTTACTGAAACGTTTTGCTCATATTACTTTCTACCTTCCGAAAACACCTAGTCTCTCGTGACAACTGATGCGCCCTCTCCTTCAGTGTGGAACCAATGATGTAACTGTGTTGACAGCCATTGATCTACAAGTCATTTTGTATGCCGAACAAACCCAGGGAATATCAGTATCCGAGTCAAACTGCACACTGTGCTCCCTCGCGCGCTGACCAACGTGAGGTAGAAGATCTGTTCCTGGTCTTGCACATCTGCACCGCACCTTCAGCGTTCTAATGCTAAAATAGCTTGCGTGATATTAGGCTTTATTAGTTGAGTGACAACCAATGTAATTTGCTTGGTTATTGTTATCTGAGCGCTGTTGAAAATGATGTTTTACCATAATAAAAGTAAGTTACCGGAGACAACTCTCATCTGGATGTATAGGCTTCCTGCTGAACTGGCTTACTGTAGATTTGATTTAGATTGTTCAGGTTCACCATCAGCAATAGTTCTGCTTTAAACAATGAGTGTACAGTATATGGTATTTTTTTTTTATACAGGTTAAATTTGGTCATTTTATAACTGTGTGTCCAAAGAAAGTCAATAAAAACTCCCAAATGGTCAAAACCATTTGATTTAGAGATGGGGATTAAATATTGATACATTACAAACTCTTTCCTTCATCTGGAAAACTGACGAGTTAATTAGTGGGTGATGGTTATTCCAGAACCGAGGTGGGGGGGACAATAGACATACATAATACACATGAATGTATATCAGCTCAGAGAGGCCCAGGTCACGAGGTCCATCAGCAGGTTTTCATTTAGAAATGGGAAATGAATGTGTTGATGCACCAAATGTTACCCCCTTAAATAATAATAATTAGGATGTTTGTGCATCGAATCACACCGAATTCCTTCTCTAATCAAACCAAACCGTTTCAATCGAAAACGTATCGTTCCTTTATCTTATCAGAGCCCATGTATCTAGCTAGATACGTATCCAATCGTCTTGAAAGGGAAGGATGCACATCCCTACAGTCCTCTCTTCCATGCCGTTTATGTTCAGCTCATAGGATCTCCTGCTACAATCCTCTCTTCCATACTGTTATGTTCAGCTCATAGGGTCTCCTGCTACAATCCTCTCTTCCATACTGTTATGTTCAGCTCATAGAGTCTCCTGCTACAATCCTCTCTTCCATACTGTTATGTTCAGCTCATAGGGTCTCCTGCTACAATCCTCTCTTCCATACCGTTATGTTCAGCTCATAGGGTCTCCTGCTACAATCCTCGCTTCCATACCGTTATGTTCAGCTCATAGAGTCTCCTGCTACAATCCTCTCTTCCATACTGTTATGTTCAGCTCATAGGGTCTCCTGCTACAATCCTCTCTTCCATACTGTTATGTTCAGCTCATAGGGTCTCCTGCTACAATCCTCTCTTCCATACTGTTATGTTCAGCTCATAGGGTCTCCTGCTACAATCCTCTCTTCCATACTGTTATGTTCAGCTCATAGGGTCTCCTGCTACAATCCTCTCTTCCATACTGTTATGTTCAGCTCATAGCTGTTTTCTTTATCTTACTGGTCGTCAAAGCGAGAGTGTGAAAACCCCTCACTCTCTCTCCAGTTAATGTCACCTCTTCCGGCTCTTAATGACACCTGCCAATGAGCCCCCTCTCTAGTTCAGATTTATGGATATTTAAAAAAGTGGAAACCAAAGAACAAATCATCCTCAAGTTTGGACAGTACAGTACAGTAGATTACAGTACAGTAGAGTAAAGTAGAGTACAAGTCAGTACAGTACTGCAATGTACAGTTTAGTACAGTACAGTAGAGCACATCATTTACTGTATTGTACTGTGCTTTACTATACATGCCCTGACGAATTGAGGCTGTTCTGAGGGCAAAAGGGGGTGAGACTCAATATTAGCAAAGGGTGCCTAAAAGTTAGTACACTCAGTGTACACTATTTATTTGAAAAAGCTGACAAGGATTAAATGTCAGGAATTGTGAAAAACTAAGTTTAAAACAAATCACTTCACTGTATGTGACTGTAATACATCTTATTATTATATATTTTACTAGGGGCGGAGTGTGGTTAGAGTGTTTTGGACAAAGTACAGTACAAATATGTCGTTCTGCCCCTGAACAGGCAGACTGTTTACATTGAAAATAAGAATAGTACACTTGCCTGGTTTTTTACCTTTATTTATAAAGGTAAAAAAAAGCTGTATTCTGATGTTCAATCTTATGATTGGTACAGATTTGATCCGGACCAACCAAATTTGGTCTTGTTTGGGGGCGGAGCTCATTAGAATAATACCCAAACATGCAAAAATAGAATATTACATTTTTCTACCTATTCAGGATACATCACCATGAAGAGAATGACATTCATAATTCTGCATTTGTGTATAGTACAGATCAGGGAAAACTGATGTCATTCACATCTGGGTGTTAATTTACTGTTATTAGTATTCTTTCTTTAATGTTAATTCAGAGTAGATATTTAAGTTTTTGGAAGACATGCTCACATAAAAAAACAGAGGGAGATTTTACCGTCATTCTGTTACCAAACTTTACATCTGCCCTGTTCTTCCAGTAAATGTATAAAATGTTCAGTGGAAATTGTTAAAAGTAGTCCTTGTGCATACAGTTTTATGGTTTGTTTAACTTGGTAATCAGTGTTTTTTGTTTGGCAGACTTTCAAAGTCTCGGCGTCATTCTGTTACTGTGGAATTGCTCTCGGGTTATCTCTTTTTTCCAAGTATCCATTCCAGTTAGTTAATATTATCATGTGACTCCAGAACAATATTAGCCCTGTCCAGCAAAGCCCTGTCCAGTGACCTCTAGCCCTGTCCAGAACCAACCCTCAGAACCAAAAGTTAGTCCAGAACCAACCTCTAGCCCTGTCCAGAACCAACCTCTAGCCCTGTCTAGAACCAAGCCCTGTCCAGAACCAACCTCTAGCCCTGTCCAGAACCAACCTCTAGCCCTGTCCAGAACCAACCTCTAGCCCTGTCTAGAACCAACCTCTAGCCCTGTCAGAACCAACCTCTAGCCCTGTCTAGAACCAACCTCTAGCCCTGTCCAGAACCAACCTCTAGCCCTGTCCAGAACCAACCTCTAGCCCTGTCCAGAACCAACCTCTAGCCCTGTCCAGAACCAACCTCTAGCCCTGTCTAGAACCAACCTCTAGCCCTGTCCAGAACCAACCTTTATCCCTGTCCAGAACCAACCTCTAGCCCTGTCTAGAACCAACCTCTAGCCCTGTCCAGAAGCCCTGTCCAGAACCAACCTATAGCCCTGTCCAGAACCAATCTCTAGCCCTGTCCAGAACCAACCTTTAGCCCTGTCCAGAACCAACCTCTAGCCCTGTCTAGAACCAACCTATATCCCTGTCCAGAACCAACCTCTAGCCCTGTCCAGAACCAACCTTTATCCCTGTCCAGAACCAACCTTTATCCCTGTCCAGAACCAACCTTTATCCCTGTCCAGAACCAACCTATAGCCCTGTCCAGAACCAACCTCTAGCCTGGTCCAGAACCAACCTCTAGCCCTGTCCAGAACCAACCCTATCCCTGTCCAGAACCAACCTCTAGCCCTGTCCAGAACCAACCTCTAGCCTGGTCCAGAACCAACCTTTATCCCTGTCCAGAACCAACCTCTAGCCCTGTCTAGAACCAACCTCTAGCCCTGTCCAGAACCAACCTCTAGCCCTGTCTAGAACCAACCTATAGCCCTGTCCAGAACCAACCTCTAGCACACATAATTTCAAATAGGCATATTAAACAGCATATAAACACTCTAAATAGGTCAGGAGCCAGACAGAAGGAACATAAATGTGTAATTTAGGCAATATTATTAGCATAGTCATAGGATGACACCTTTCCAACAGGTCAATTCATCAAATTTCTGCCCTGCTGGAGCTGCCCCGATCAACTATAAGTACTGTTATCGTGAGGAGGAAACGTCTAGGAGCAACAACGGCTCAGCCACAAAGTGGTAGACCACGAAAGCTCACAGAACACGACCGCTGAGTGCTGAAGCGTGTCACCACAAGAACTGGAAGCAACGTCCGCACAAGAAGTGTTCGTCGGGAGCTTCAGGAAATTGGTTTACATGGCCGTGCAGCCGTACGAAAGCCTAAGATCACTATGTGCAATGCCAAGTGTCGGCTGGAGTGGTGTAAAGCTCACCGCCATTGGAGCACTGGAAAAGTGTTCTCTGGACTGATGATTCACGCTTCACCATCTGGCAGTCCGACGGACAAATCTGTCTTTGACTAATGCCAGGAGAACGCTACCTGCCTCAATGCATAGGGCCAACTGTACAGTTTGGTGGAGGAGGAATAATGGTCTGGGGCTGTTTTTTATGGTTTGAGCTAGGTCCCTTAGTTCCAGTGAAGGGAAATCTTAACGCTACAGCATACAATGTCATTCTAGATGATTCTGTACTTCCAACTTTGTGGCAACAGTTTGGGGAAGGCCCTTTCCTGTTTCAGCATGACAATGCCCCCATTCACAAAGCAAGGTCCCATACAGAAATGGTTTGTCGAGATTGGTGTGGAAGAGCTTGACTGGCCTGCACAGAGCCCCGACCTCAACCCCATCAAACATATTTTGGATGAATTGAAATGCCAACTGCGAGCCAGGCCTAATCACCCAACATGATTCTGAGCTCACTAATTCTCTTGGCCGTATGGAAGCAAGTCCCTGCAACAATGTTCCAACTAGAGATCGACCAATTATGATTTTTCAACGCCGATACCGATTATTGGAGGACCAAATAAAGCTAATAACGATTAATCGGCCGATTAAAAAAAAACCCACTTATATATGTAATAAAAAATATTTAAAAAAAGTTTATTTGTAATAATGACAATTACAACAATACTGAGTGAACACTTACTTTAACTTAATATAATACATAAATAAAATCAATTTAGCCTCAAATAAACCATAAAACATGTTCAATTTTGTTTAAATAATGCAAAAACAAAGTGTTGGAGAAGAAAGTAAAAGTGCAATATGTGCCATGTAAGTAAGCTAAAGTTAAGTTCCTTGCTCAGAACATGAGAACACATGAGTCTTCAATATTCCCAGGTTAGAAGTTTTAGGTTGTAGTTATTATAGGAATTATAGGACTATTTTTCTCTATACGATTTGTATTTCATATACCTTTGACTATTGGATGTTCTTATAGGCACTTTAGTATTGTCAGTGTAACAGTATAGCTTCCGTCCCTCTCCTCGCTCCTACCTGGGCTCGAACGAGGAACACATTGACAACAGCCACCGTCGAAGCAGCGTTGCCCATGCAGAGCAAAGGGAACAACTACTCAGAGCGAGTGACGTTTGAAATGCTATTACGCGCACCCCACTAACTACCTAGTCATTTCACTTCGGTTACACCAGCCTAATCTCGGGAGTTGATGGGCATGAAGTTATAAACAGCGCAATGCTTGACGCACAACGAAGATCTGCTGGCGAAACGCACGAAAGTGCTGTTTGAATTAATGCTTACAAGCCTGCTGCTGCCTACCACCGCTCAGTCAGACTGCTCTATCAAATCATAGACTTAGTTATAACATAATAACACACAGAAATACGAGCCTTAGGTCATTAATATAGTAGAATCCGGAAACTATCATCTCGAAAACAAGACGTTTATTCTTTCAGTGAAATACGGAACCGTTCCGTATTTTATCTAACGGGTCTAAATATTCCTGTTACATTGCACAACCTTCAATGTTATGTCATAATTACGTAAAATTCAGGCAAATTAGGCAGGTCCAAACTGTTGCATATACACTGACTCTGCTTGCAATGAACGCAAGAGAAGTGACACAATTTTACCTGGTTAATATTGCCTGCTAACCTGGATTTCTTTTAGCTAAATAGGCAGGTTTAAAAATATATACTTCTGTGTATTGATTTTAAGAAAGGCATTGATGTTCATGGTTAGATACACATGGGAGCAACGATACGCACCACTGACAAGGTGAATATCTGTCGTACTGTACTGTTAACCCACCGATCCTAGGCCGTCATTGAAAACGAGAATGTGTTCTTAACTGACTTGCCTAGTTAAATAAAGATTAAATAAAAGTGTAAAAAAAATTGTCCAAATCGGTGTCCAAAAATACAGATTTCCGATTGTTATGAAAACTTGAAATCGGCCCTAATTAATCAGCCATTCTGATTAATCGGTCCACCTATAGTTCCAACATCTAGTGTAAATCCTTTCCAGAAGAGTGGAGGCTGTTATAGCAGCAGAACAGGGACCAACTCCATATTAATGCCCATGATTTTGGAAGTAGATGTTTGACGAGCAGGTGTCCACATACCTTTGGTCATGTAGTGTATTCCAGGCCTATTGGGCCAAAATCAATGATAGCTTATTGTATAGATAATATAACAAAAACTTTTAAGAGTTCAGATTTTTGATTTAGACATACTTGACACACTTAGCTAGCTAACCACCTCGTTCCTTTGTGTTAGCATGTGCATCTAGTACACCATCATCCTTTCGGGACAACACTCCATCTGTTGCTCTTGGTCCTCCTCATCTTTGTAAGTCACCTTGATTTTTGCACCTGTGTGTTTTACCAGTTCCTTTAGGAAAAATATTTAGCAAACTCCATGACAGTAACTAAAGCAAGGGGCTATAGCAGCACACAAGTTGTCTACAAATGCATGCTTGGCCGGACTTGCCCTAAACTCTTGAAGTGAGCGCTACTGGATCTCTACTGGAGCGAAATTGGAGCGGGCGAGAAGGCCAATGCTCCAGCCTTTGGCATATTTGCTCTGTGCTCCAGTAAAATTGGACACGCTTCCCTCCTCACTCCGCTCCAGCTCCGCTCCTCACTCCGCTCCTCACTCCGCTCCAGCTTCGCTCCTCACTCCGCTCCTCACTCCGCTCCTCACTCCGCTCCAGCTCCGCTCCTCACTCCGCTCCTCACTCCGCTCCTCACTCCGCTCCAGCTTCGCTCCTCACTCCGCTCCTCACTCCGCTCCTCACTCCGCTCCTCACTCCGCTCCAGCTCCGCTCCCCGCTCCGCTCCTCACTCCGCTCCTCACTCCGCTCCAGGTCCTCTCCTCACTCCGCTCCTCACTCCGCTCCTCACTCCGCTCCAGCTCCGCTCCTCACTCCGCTCCTCACTCCGCTCCTCACTCCGCTCCAGCTCCGCTCCAGCTCCGCTCCAGCTCCGCTCCTCACTCCGCTCCTCACTCCGCTCCTCACCCCGCTCCGCTCCTCACCCCGCTCCGCTCCTCACTCCGCTCCTCCTCCGCTCCGCTCCTCACCCCGCTCCGCTCCTCACCCCGCTCCGCTCCAGCTCGCTCCTCCTCACTCCGCTCCTCCCGCTCCGCTCCTCACTCCGCTCCTCACTCCGCTCCGCTCCTCACTCCCGCTCCAGCTCCGCTCCAGCTCCGCTCCTCGCTCCGCTCCGCTCCTTTCTCGCTCCCCACTCCGCTCCTCACCCCGCTCCGCTCCTCACTCCCGCTCCTCCCGCTCCGCTCCTCACTCCGCTCCGCTCTTCACCCCGCTCCGCCTCACCCCGCTCCGCTCCAGCTCCGCTCCTCACTCCGCTCCGCTCCTCACTCCGCTCCTCACTCCCGCTCCAGCTCCGCTCCTCACTCCGCTCCTCACTCCGCTCCAGCTCCGCTCCTCTCCCGCTCCAGCTCCGCTCCAGCTCCGCTCCTCACTCCGCTCCGCTCCTCACTCCGCTCCAGCTCCGCTCCTCACTCCGCTCCAGCTCCGCTCCAGCTCCGCTCCCCACTCCGCTCCTCACCCCGCTCCTCCTCCTCCGCTCCTCACTCCGCTCCTCACTCGCTCCGCTCTTCACCCCGCTCCTCACTCCGCTCCGCTCCAGCTCCGCTCCTCACTCCGCTCCTCACTCCGCTCCTCACTCCGCTCCAGCTCCGCTCCTCACTCCGCTCCTCACTCCGCTCCTCACTCCGCTCCTCACTCCGCTCCAGCTCCGCTCCTCACTCCGCTCCTCACTCCGCTCCTCACTCCGCTCCTCACTCCGCTCCGCTCCTCACTCCGCTCCTCACTCCGCTCCAGCTCCGCTCCTCACCCCGCTCCAGCTCCGCTCTCACTCCGCTCCTCACTCCGCTCCTCACTCCGCTCCAGGTCCTCTCCTCACTCCGCTCCTCACTCCGCTCCTCACTCCGCTCCAGCTCCGCTCCAGCTCCTCTCCTCACTCCGCTCCACTCACATTCTCTGGCCCCTAGGCATTATGTGTAGATCAGAAAGGATTGGTAGATATGGTATTATCTCCACCTTGACCCCTGAAAGGCTTTTGAAGTGTTGGCCATATTGCCATGGTATAGGTATTGTGTCTGGACAAGCCCATGAGTCCTTATTGTAGTTTCACCTGCAATATCCAGATAGTTTTAGCTACATGACCCCACCGCAGTCCAAAAGAAACATTGGCAGAAACACTGGCAGGGAGGAAAAAAAATAGGCTGTTGAAGTCTCGAAAGGTGAAAAAAAGTAGTCGTTTGAGATGTTTACCCACTAGCAGTTGTTAACGTGCTATTTTTCGGGGGCGCCGTGTCTGCAGGTTTGCTTCGGAAGCGTTATGATGTGTGACAGCAGCGTTCCAGAGCTCGTCTCAGAGAGTTCTCTCTCCGGCTGACCCCTGACCTCCTGCGGGAAATGGCTGAACCGCCGCTCGGAGACATGGTGCCCTGCGGACGAGGAGCCCACGCTAATTAAGTGTTTCTCTGGCGGCAGTACTCTTCAGAAGAAGCCGCACACCACAGAGGCCGCTGTGAAACCCAGACGTGTGTTAGGGGGGAGTGGTGGTGCTTTTGTTTGTTTGTGTGTGTGTGCACATGCCAAGTGTGTATGTTTGTCTGTGTTTGAGTAGGATATATTGATCTTTGTGGCTTTGTGTGTTAGCCAGCATGAAGTCTGTGTGTGTGCCGGTCTACGTCTAAATATGGGTCACAAACAATAGGCTTGTCACTGTAGGCCTATTAGCTAATGCATCTGTTACAGCTTGCTGCATTTGAATCTATCACAAGGCCTAGAAGCCCAAGTAGATACATCCGTTGTTCAGGCCTTGTTGCCCTGTTGTTTTTCCCAGAACTCTGTATGTATGTGTCTATATCTCTACTCTGCTAGGTCAACAGTCTGCGCCCACACTGCATCCCAATTTGTCCAATTTGCGCCGATGCTATCAAACGGATCGTGAGCGGTAGTGACCTTGCGTGGCACATGGCCCCTACAGCTGACAATCAATGTGTTCTGCATGATTTAGGCCCATTTGCTTTCCTCTTGTTGCTCACGTTTAGCCCATGCCCTGACCGCGGAAGCTGGCTATTTATGATACAAACGAACCCCCCAGAGCTCCCGGCTCCTTCAGCTGGAAGATTCTGTTTATTTGCTTTATTTCTTTATTTATTGAGCAGAAAAAGGAAGCCAAGAGAACGAGAGTAAAGCCATGCCAGGCAGGCTGGTACGGAGGCGCCATAGACAGGAGTTGGATTTGCTCTACACACTTGAAAGCAAGAGCGACCCTTCTCCTCTTGTTTTGATGGGTTCATCCCATGATGGGTTCACCTACCTACACACACCCCCACTTCCTTGTCCCCCTTTTTATTGAAAGCTTTTTGCCATCTTCATACCCTCGCCGGTTTGTTAGTTCTCGTTTGAGACGTTGTCAAGGCTTGGACCCCTTGTACGGCTGCCTGGGGGTAGAACTTACCCCTAACCACAGACCGAAAATAATATTACCCAAACCCCAAATCTTAACTTTTAACTGTAAATTGTCCATAACCACAGATCTAGGATCAGATTACCCAACCCCCAAATCCTAACTTTAAGTCTAAGTACGATTCAAACATATTGGTTTGAATATTGCAGAATTACAATAAATTCAATGGGGTTGTACATTTTTGTTAACATTGAGAATCTGAGCTTATGATTGGCTTATTTGCTTCAGTGGCCATGTCGGAACTATAATGTGGCATGTGAATCCCTGGGCAATGTCCCTGTGCCTCGATCCATTCCTAAGAGGTACAGTATGGACATTGTCCTCAGGGAAGGGAGGCTGATGGGAGTTGGCTAACCGTGTCCACTCTGGCGAGCAAGCCAGAGTCTGTATAGGGCTTTACAGCAACCCACCTCTTTTTTTCCCTGTGAAAAGACCTTAATCCATGTAAATACAGGCCCACAACGACAGCTTTACAGCAGAGGGTAGCGAGTGAGAGTGAAATAAGGGAGGGAGAAGGGCTTAGCAATTTAACCTTTAGCCCGGCAAATAAGAGGCATGAAAGTTTGTGAATGAGTTTACACAGAGGGGCAGGGGAGAGCACCAGGGTTCCCTTTTGTCAGGCCTTGTCAAAGCGTGAGTGACAGATGCCATGCTGTAAGTGACGAGGGCCTGACGAATCAGACGGCTTACTGAAATCTGCCAAAACTTGAAATCCTTTCACTGATTTGTAGTTGAAATCTGGATTCAAATGAGACAGAAATTGTGTACGTTGACTACTATCTGCAATTTCAACCAATTAGCCATGCTGATATGCCTTGATTACATTGATAAAGTAGAATAACCAAAATATTTCTAACTGTCCAAAAATACCCAAAGCCATTTTTTGGCCAGATGGTCTCAATGCTGATTAGACTAGCGGAAATTAAACTTCATCATAATTGGATGTACAGTAAACCCACCAAGATATAACATACAGTTGAAGTTGGAAGTTTACATACTCCTTAGCCAAATACATTTAAACTCAATTCCTGACATTTAATCCTAGTAAAAATTCCCTGTCTTAGGTCAGTTAGGATCACCACATTATTTTAAGAATATGAAATGTCAGAATAAGAGTAGAGAGTGATTTATTTAAGCTTTTATTTATTTCATCACATTCCCAGTGGGTCAGAAGTTTACATACACTCAATTACCATTTGGTAGCTTTGCCTTTAAATGGTTTAACTTGGGTTAAACGTTTCGGGTAGCCTTCCACAAGCTTCCCACAATAAGTTGAATGAATTTTTCCCCGTTCCTCCGGACAGAGCTGCTGTAACTGAGTCAGGTTTGTAGGCCTCCTTGGTCGCACACGCTTTTTCAGTTCTGCCCACAAATTTCCTATGGGATTGAGAGTAGGGCTTTGTGATGGCCACTCCAATACCTTGACTTTGTTGTCCTTAAGCCATTTTGCCAGAACTTTGGAAGTATGCATGGGGTCATTGTCCATTTGGAAGACCCATTTGCGTCCAAGCTTTAACTTCCTGACTGATGTCTTGAGATGTTGCTTCAATAAAGCCACATACATTTCCTTCCTCATGATCTCATGATGCCATCTATTTTGTGAAGTGTACCAGTTCTTCCTGCAGAAAATCACCCCCACAACATGATGCTGCCACCCCTGTGCTTCAAGCCTCCCTCTTTTTCCTCCAAACATAGCAGATGGTCATTATGGCCAAACAGTTCTATTTTTGTTTCATCAGACCAGAGAACATTTCTCCAAAAAGTATGATCTTTGTCCCCATGTGCAAACCGTAGTCTGTCTTTTTAATGGTGGTTTTGGAGCAGTGCTGAACAGCCTTCCAGGTTATATCGATATAGGACTAATTTTACTGTGGATATAGATACTTTTGTACTGGTTTCCTCCAGCATCTTCACAAGTTCCTTTGCTGTTGTTCTGGGATTGATTTGCACTTTCCGCACCAAAGTACGTTCATCTCTAGGAGACAGAACGTGTCTCCTTCCTGAGTGGTATGACGGCTGCGTGGTCCCATGGGGCTTATGATTGCATACTATTGTTTGTACAGATGAACGTGGTACCTTCAGGCGTTTGGAAATTGCTCCCATGGATGAACCAGATTTGTGGAGGTTTACAATTTTTCTTCTGAGGTCTTGGCTGATTTCTTTTGATTTTCCCATGATGTCAAGCAAAGAGGCACTGAGTTTGAAGGCAGGCCTTGAAATACATCCACAGGTACACCTCCAATTGACTCATGATGTAAATTAGCCTATCAGAAGCATTTAAAGCCATGACATAATTTTCTGGAATTTTCCAAGCTGTTTAACGCCCCAGTCAACTTAGTGTATGTAAACTTCTGACCCACTGGAATTGTGATACAGTGAATTATAAGTGAAATAATCTGTCTGTAAACAATTGTTGGAAAAATTACTTGTGTCATGCACAAAGTAGATGTCCTAACCGACTTGCCAAAACTATAGTTTGTCAACAAGAAATTTGTGGAGTGGTTGAAAAACAAGTTTTAATGACTCCAACCTAAGTGTATGTAAACTTCCGATGGTATTGCTGTGGCCTTTGCCTGCTTCCCACTTCTTGTCAGCTTTTTCAAAGAAATAGTGTACACTAAGTGTACTAAACTTTAGGCTCCCTTTGCTAATATTGAGTTTCACCCCCTTTTGCCCTGAGAACAGCCTCAATTCGTCAGGGCATGGACTCTACAAGGTGTCAAAGGGTTCCACAGGGATGCTGTCCCAAGTTGACTCCAACGCTTCCCACAGTTATGGGAAGTTGGCTGGATGTCCTTTGGGTGGTGGACCATTCTTGATACAATCAGGAAACTGTTGAGTGTGAAAAACCCAGCAGCGTTGCAGTTCTTGACACAAACTGGTGCGCCTGGCACCTTCTACCATACCCCGCTCAAAGGCAGTTAAATATTTTGTCTTGCTCATTCACCCTCCGAATGGCACACACATACACAATCCATGTCTCAATTGTCTCAAGGCTTAACAATCCTTCTTTAACCTGTCTCTTTCCCTTCATCTACACTGATTGAAGTGGATTTAACAAGTGACCTCAATAATGTATCGTAGCTTTCATCTGGATTCACCTGGTCAGTTTATGTAATGGAAAGAGCAGGTGTTCTTAATGTTTTGTATACTCAGTGTATAGTTCCAGTCATCATGGGAAAAACCCCCCAAAAGCATCCCACACATCCACAGCCCAGCATCATATCAAGTGAGAATGTGGATGACGCTGCCAAGTCGCATGTGCTTTAGTGGGGTTCACAATATATTTCTAGAAGCAGTGGAGCTCTGAACACTTAAAGGAATCACCAGCGCTGAAGGATTTCCAAGCAAATCTCCTGTCATGTTGAAATAGATATTAAAAGAAAATGAAGTCTCCTCTGAGCAGTTCTTATTCCCTCCCTCCACACTCTAATTTGGAGTGACCTATCTAGACTCCTAGTTGCGTGTAGTTCCCTTCCTAGACCCCTAGTCGTGTGTGGTGGCTTTCCTATGCCCTTAGCTGCCTGTAATGTCCTTCCTAGACCACTAGTTTTGTGTAGTACCCTTCCTAGACCACTTGTTACACACACACACACACACACACACACACACACACACACACACACACACACACACACACACACACACACACACACACACACACACACACACACACACACACACACACACACACACACACACACACACACACACACACACACACACACACACACACACACACACACACACACACACACACACACACATACACACACACACACACACCCCTCTTACTTTGCTCCTTTGTTACCTGACAACAAATCTTTATTCTTTCTGTCTTTCTCTCCTTTACTCTGTTCTATTGTTTCGTCTATTCCTCCTGTTATTTCTTTATTAATTTCTTCTTTTTTTCAACCCTTCCATCCATCTATCCATCATCCTCCTCCCTTTCCTGACCATCCTTCTCTGTGCTTTCTCTGCCACTGTCTGTCTAGGCTGTTGGTGTGATCTGAAATACATCATCTGGTGTATTTGAGCGTGATCCTACCTGCATGTTAAATATTATGGAAATGTGTCCCTCGCCGCTGCCAAGGTCACCACCTATTGTGCGTCTCACAATAGCCAGTGAGCGGCACTGATGTCATCTTGTCTGAATTTTCAATGGAGGGACCTTGACAAAGATATCCCACTAGAAGTTGCCGAGCATTTCAACGGACAGTTTTCTCTGTGGCCCCTGTAAGAGAGAGCCATGCGCTACTGACTCGGGGACATGCTCTTTTAATGCCTCCGCTACTGTGAAGTGTCTCAGAGATCATACTGACTCAGGATTTATCAGGATTTATTCATTTAGTCAAATGCTCTAAATACAACAGGTGTAGACCTTACAGTGAAATGCTTACCTACGGGTCCCTAACAGACAATGCAGAAAAATAATCATTATATAACAAATCAGAATAAGAAATAAAAGTAACAAGCAATTAAAGAGCAGCAGTAAAATAACAATAGCTTGTTACTATATTCAGGGTACCGGTACAGAGTCAATGTGCGGGGGCACCGGTTAGTCGAAGTGATTGAGGTAATATGTATTAAAGTGACTATGCATAGATGATAACAAGAGAGTAGCAGTGGTATAACAGGGGGGGATGCAAATAGTCTGGGTAGCCATTTGATTAGATGTTCAGGAGTCTTATGGACCCAGACTTGGTGCTCCGGTAACAGTGAGAACAGTCAGTCTATGACTAGGGTGGCTGGAGTCTTTGACAATAAGTAGGGCCTTCCTCTGACACCGCCTGGTATAGAGGTCTTGGAGCTTTGTTCCAGTGATGTACTACGCACTACCCTCTGCAGTAGAGTTCGACCGATTAATTGGAATGGCCGATTAATTAGGGCCGATTTCAAGTTTTCATAATAATCGTAAATCTGTATTTTTGGGTGCTGATTTACCGATTTTATTTTTATTTTAAATTATTTTTATACCTTTATTTAACTAGGCAAGTCAGTTAAGAACACATTCTTATTTTCAATGACGCCCTAGGAACTGCCTCGTTCAGGGGCAGAACGATAGATTTTCACCTTGTCAGCTCGGGTGATCAAATCTTGCAACCTTACAGTTAACTAGTCCAACGCAAGAACGACCTGAATCTCTCTCGTTGCATTCCACAAGGAGACTGCCTGTTACGTGAATGCAGTAAGCCAAGGTAAGTTGCTAGCTAGCATTAAACTTATGTTTTAAAAAACAATCAATCAACTAGTTAACTAAACATGGTTGATGATATTACTAGATATTATCTAGCGTGTCCTGCATTGCATATAATCTGACTGAGAATACAAGTATCTAAGTATCTGACTGAGCGGTGGTAGGCAGAAGCAGGTGCGTAAACATTCATTCAAACAGCACTTTTGTGCATTTTGCCAGCAGCTCTTTGTTGTGCTTCAAGCATTGCACTGTTTATGACTTCAAGCCTATCAACTCCCGAGATGAGGCTGATGTAACCGAAGTGAAATGGCTAGCTAGTTAGCGCGCGCTAATAGCGTTTCAAACGTTACTCGCTCTGAGCTAGTAGTTGTTCCCCTTGCTTTGCATGGGTAACGCTGCTTTGATGGTGGCTGTTGTCATTGTGTTGCTGGTTCGAGACCAGGGAGGCGCGAGGAGAGGGACGGAAACTATACTGTTACACTGGCAATACTAAAGTGCCTATAAGAACATCCAATAGTCAAAGGTTCATGAAATACAAATGGTATAGAGGGAAATAGTCCTATAATTCCTATAATAACTACAACCTAAAACTTCTTACCTGGGAATATTGAAGACTCATGTTAAAAGGAACCACCAGCTTTCATATGTTCTCATGTTCTGAGCAAGGAACTGAAACGTTAGCTTTCTTACATAGCACATATTGCACTTTTACTTTCTTCTCCAACACTTTGTTTTTGCATTATTTAAACCAAATTGAACATGTTTCATTATTTACTTGAGGCTAAATTGATTTTATTGAGGTATTATATTGAGTTAAAATAAGTGTTCAATCAGTATTGTTGTATAATATAATAATAATAATATATGCCATTTAGCAGACGCTTTTATCCAAAGCGACTTACAGTCATGTGTGCATACATTCTATGTATGGGTGGTCCCGGGGATCGAACCCACTACCCTGGCGTTACAAGCGCCAAGCTCTACCAACTGAGCTACAGAAGGACCAATAATTGTCATTATTACAACAACAATAAAAAATTGTCCGATTAATCGGCATCGGCTTTTTGGGTCCTCCAATAATCGGTATCGGCGTTGAAAAATCATAGTCGGTCGACCTCTACTCTGTAGTGCCTTTGCGATCGGAGGCCGAGCAGTTACCATACCAGGCAGTGATGCAACCAGTCAGGATGCTCTCGAAGGTGCAGCTGTTGTGCGTCTCACAATAGCCAGTGAGCGGCACTGATGTCATCTTGTCGGAATTTTCAATGGAGGGATCCTTTTGAGGATCTTTATTTATTTTATTTTACCTTTATTTAACCAGGTAGGCTAGTTGAGAACAAGTTCTCATTTGCAACTGCAACCTGGCCAAGATAAAGCGTAGCAATTCGACACATACAACAACACAGAGTTACACATGGAATAAACAAAACATACAGTCAATAATACAGTAGAACAAAATAAAACAAAAAGACTATATACAGTGAGTGCAAATTAGGTAAGTTAAGGAAATGAATAGGCCATGGTGGCGAAGTAATTACAATATAGCAATTAAACACTGGAATGGTAGATCGACAGAAGATGAATGTGCAGGTAGAGATACTGGGGTGCAAAGGAGCAAAATAAATAAATACCAGTATGGGGATGAGGTAGGTAGATAGATGGGCTATTTACAGATGGGCTATGTACAGGTGCAGTGATCTGTAAGCTGCTCTGACAGCTGGTGCTTAAAGCTAGTGAGGGAGATATGAGTCCAGCTTCAGAGATTTTTGCAATTCTTTCCAGTCATGGGCAGCAGAGAACTGGAAGGAAAGACGACCAAAGGAGGAATTGCCTTTGGTGGTGACCAGTAAGATATACCTGCTGGAGCACGTGCTACGAGTGGGTGCTGCTATGGTGACCAGTGAGCTGAGATAAGGCGGGGCTTTATTGGTTACTTAAAAATCATACAATGTGATTTTCTGGATTTTTGTTTTAGATTCCGTCTCTCACAGTTGAAGTGTACCTATGATTAAAAAAATTACAGACCTCTACATGCTTTGTAAGTAGGAAAACCTGCAAAATCGGCTACAGACATGAGTGCTATGGGTCAGTAGTCATTTAGGCAGGTTAGTGTTCTTGGAACAGGGACTATGGTGGTCCTCTTGAAACATGTTGGTATTACAGACTCGGACAGGAAGAGGTTGAAAATGTAAGTGAAGACACTTGCCAGTTGGTCAGCGTTTGCTCGGAGTACACGTCCTGGTAATCCGTCTGGCCCTGCGGCCTTATGAATGTCGACCTGTTTAAAGGTCTTACTCATATCGGCTGCGGAGAGCGTGATCACACAGTCTTCCGGAACAGCTGGTGCTCTCATGCATGTTTCAGTGTTATTTGCCTCGAAGCGAGCATATAAGTAGTTTAGCTCATCTGGTATGCTTGTGTTACTGAGCAGCTCTCAGCTGTGCTTCCATTTGTAGTCTTATGGTTTGCAATGGTTTTAAAAAATGATAATGGAAGCGTACGTAACTTTAAATTATAAATGGCAGCAGAGTATTTTTCTCTCTGTTTGTGTGCTAGTGTGTTTTGCGCTCGACGCGGTCACGGCCAGCCGTTAGATCCTTTCCTCTCATATGCAGACGTGCACAATGATTTATGTCCACACTCTTTTTGTCTGTGCACTTGTGTGTGACACGCTGCATACTGCACACACCATGCATGGCCCCTTCGTTTGATTTCTCACTCTCATGTGGATGTTTTCTCCCGTTTCTCAATCCCAAGCGCCGGATTTCTCTCCTCAATTACAGCATTTGCAGTCCTTGGAGACCCTTGTCTGCAGTCGGCGGCAAAGCCCCCCATTCCGTTCCCTACCACCTCTTCTCAGCCAGCAGAAGTCCTATTACAACACACAGTCCAAGGCCGCGAGTTTGTTCCCCTTTACAAAGAGCACAATTAAACACAGGCAGATGAGAAAGGACCAGGGAGGTCTCGCTGCGCCCGGGATACCTTTTTGAAAATGCAGATGGTCTTATTGACGGCTGTCTGTGTTCTTCGCCACTTTCCTCATCCTTTATCCGCTATGATTGGTCTGGACAGGGCTAATGGCTGGAGCTGCCTCAGCAGTTTGTGTCCTTTCATCTTTTTCTCCCTTTTTTTTTCTGGTCAGGTGTTTTTTTGAGGTGTGTGTTTGTGTGTGTGTGTGAATAGTGTCTGAAGGCATGCGTCTGAATTCATTTATCATCCTTAGTAGGTTTTAATATTCTCTGCTCCCACTACTCAGAAAAAGTTATCTCAATCAGTAAATGAAAACCATCTCTGGAGTTTGCCAAATGGAGGCTTCTTCGTTTGCCCTCTAATGGGAGCACTCCAAGTATGGTTAATTGAACGATAATAGGTGCTTTTACATGACTACAAGGATGGCTGTTGAAACAAATTGAAAAAAAAAACACAAACCCATTTGAAGGTTTAACGTTTAGCACCAGACTTCACTTTCACCAGAAAATGATTGCAGAAGGTTTCCCCTCAATGTGAACATATGCTGAGACAAAGAAAAACATGTCTGGTATCATGATGAGGTGGGAAGAATCTGTATTTAGACCAATACACCAAACTACAGACATCTAAGAATGTCCATAGACTAGAGCCGAAGTTATCCTGTGCATGAACATGCACCGTGCTCAGTAAACTACATAACATACAGATTTAGTCCTGCGTATGTTTATAGGGCTATTGAATGGGAAAAGAGTCAATAGGCAACAAATAGGCAACATTGTCCAGGCCTCTGTCGGAGAAGGGGTTACTGTCTGCCAGTGTTGGTCACTACCCTTGTAGTTCTCATCTGTCAATGCTGAGAGCCAGCCTACTGACGTTGGGGAGGAGGGATGGCTCAAGGTAAAGCTGCCTCGTGAGTTAAAGCTGACCCTGAGGCGCAGCCCCTCAGGGAGGCCTTGTGCAATATCCTGTTAGAGCGCCATGCAAATCTGTACTGCGCTCCCCCCTGAGCAGGCGGCTGGCACCAGTGGACTCTCTCTCTCTCTGTTTTACACACACACACACACACACACACACACACACACACACACACACACACACACACACACACACACACACACACACACACACACACACACACACACACACACACACACACACACACACACACACACACACACACACACACACACACACACACACACACACACACACACACACACACACACACACACACACACAGTAGAGCTGATGGACTAAGCTAATGCCCCCTCCCCTTCTCCCCCACCCTCATTGTGCACAGTCCAAACACAAGTCGCCATTCAAATTAAGCTAGAAAACTTTAAGAATTCTCCTTGAAAGGCCTCAACTTTGTTCAGATCCTTTTTCATTTGATAGCTTGCTAGAGCCTCTTTGTAGGCTGGTTGCCCTGTTGGTAATCTCGTTCCCAGACACGAAGAGTGGACTGACACGTCAAACTTTGCCTTCATTAGTCTATACAAAAAGATTGGGAGAAACTCCTGATGCATAGACATCAGAGTCCTGCACTGGCATGAATGTTAAGCCCTACCCATGATGTTCAGGCCCTACCCATGATGTTCAGGCCCTACCCATGATGTTCAGGCCCTACCCATGATGTTCAGGCCCTACCCATGATGTTCAGGCCCTACCCATGATGTTCAGGGCCTACCCATGATGTTCAGGCCCTACCCAGGCCCAATTGCTTCTGCAAAATTTAAGGCCCTGCCTGAACCCGAAATTAGAAATAACTTATTCTGTTAGTATCCATTAGCTGCTTGTCTGTCTGTCCTCCCCTGTGCTGCTCGCGCTCTGCTTGTCTGAGTATCCATAGTAACACCTGTGCTTGCTGTTCTGCTCAATGGCGAGACAGAGAGCCGTTAGCTGTTAGCTACTTTTCATCACTCTAAACTCCGACAAACTCGAGGAACATGATTATTTTCGGTCAAATAATCTCGCCTGTGGACAATGTTCTGGTCTTATATTTGACGAGGATTATTTACCTTTATTTCAACAGGGAAGTCATATTGAGATTAAAGTCTCTTTTACAAATGAGCCCTGCACAATACAAAATAAGCACATCAATAGACAAGCACAGACCAACATAAATATATTTTTACAAAAATAATACACATTAACATACAAAACACAGTCAACTTTAAACAAACACATTATTCATTATAAAAAAATCCTCTGTTAGCTGTCTGAACTGCCCCAGGGACACCAAAGCATCATTTGGAAAATCATTCCAAACATAGGGTGCAAGGAAACCAGAGGCTGATTCACCTAACTCTGTAGACAGCAAGGAGTCTCTAGAGTTAACCGACGCTGTGAACAGGTTTGATAACTTGACATTTTAAATTTAGGTAAGTCGGAAGCTTGTGGATCAGGGCTTTGTATACAAAAATAGAGTAATTATGTGATCTACGTGAATTCAAGGAGGTCCAGCCAACCTTTTGTGAATTATGCAGTGATGGCAACATGACACCATGATATGTGCTGCACAGCAGAGCACGAGGAAATGGCTCACCTTCAAAATGTTAATAATGAATCTAGTGATGCCCTACCCGTACCCTAGTTATTGAAGAAAAACAGTAGCCAACTGGAGGACCTGTTTTCTCCTGTTCTGCTCAAGTGCACATGAAGTAAAGAGATCATATATTTATCCCAGGTCAAAGCCTCTTTATCAATTGCTAAAGCTACTGTCTGAAAGCTGTCACCCTTTACACCATGTACTGTAACCATATCAGATACTGTGTATATGTGCAAACCAATGCACAACTCATACACTGATGCTCATTGGCCAACTATCAACGTCTTTGAAAGTTACTACCCCAAAGCCTTCTCAGTGTAAAGCCCTCCTTCACTCGAGTATCGAAACCCACAACTGGTTTTGCTCAGGGATTTCGTGCACCATTAAATCACTCTTGACTGGGCATCATCTGTTCTCGCTTGAAAGAAAAAAGGCGGTTTCATTAGAGGTGAGGGATCTTTAAATGTAATTCTCCTCTTTTCCAAATAATCCAAACAACCATTCCACCACCACTGGTGTTCTTCCAAAGGGTTTGGTGTTCCCAGCCGTGCCATAAAACATGGTGCGTTATTAAGCAAAGTCTCTGGGAGCGAACGCCCAAGACATCAGGCCCAAGACATCAGGCCCAAGACATCAGGCCCAAGACATCAGGCCCATGACATCAGGCCCATGACATCAGGCCCAAGACATCAGGCCCATGACATCAGGCCCATGACATCAGGCCCATGACATCAGGCCCATGACATCAGGCCCATGACATCAGGCCCATGACATCAGGCCCAAGACATCAGGCCCATGACATCAGGCCCAAGACATCAGGCCCAAGACATCAGGCCCAAGACATCAGGCCCATGACATCAGGCCCAAGACATCAGGCCCATGACATCAGGCCCAAGACATCAGGCCCATGACATCAGGCCCATGACATCAGGCCCAAGACATCAGGCCCAAGACATCAGGCCCAAGACATCAGGCCCATGACATCAGGCCCATGACATCAGTTTTAGGTGGAGGATCAGGATCAACTCGAGCGTGACGGTGCTTCTCGCCTATTTCAGGCTCTCAGTTGTTCCTTTGAAACATTCAAAAAAATGTATTTCTGTGTTTTCGGTCATATTATAGCCACAAGGTCTGTGTCATTGTTTTTAGAGGCTGGCCAAGTGTGGGGGAAACCACCGCGGGTGTCTTGTGTTCTCTGCAGACGTAGAGACACACACCCTTCCCCGCTGTGATTTTTTGCACAGATGTATTTTGAGGAGTAATGACGGGGTGAGACGAGAGGGTATACCTCCTTCCCTCCCAAGACCCCTTTTCTGGCTACCCAGAGACCCCCCTCACCTCACCCTTCCCCTCGTCAGGGAGCCAGACTGCCGTCCTCATGGCAGGGGAGAGAGAGCCAGGATGGACGTGGCCCTGTGTTTGTCTTCTCCCGCTGGGCCACCCGAAAGAGGAGCCTCCCCCTCCCTCCCTCCCTCCCTCCCTCCCTCCCTCCCTCCCTCCCTCCCTCCCCCTCCCTCCCCCTCCCTCCCTCCCTCCCTCCCTCTCCCTCCATCCAAGGGTGTGTTTGGGAGGTGGTAGGGGGTGTTATGTAGTATAGTCTCTACGGTCATTGAAACTATAGGGGAGTTCCTTTCCAACATCTCCCCCCACTTCACCCCCAACCCTACTCAAGGCTGCTCAGAGGCCATGCCAGCTGCTACCTCTCGCTGCTGCACCTCGTTGAGACCTGTCGCCTGGCAACTGTCGCCAGGGTTGGGCAGCCCACGGCGGCGCTAAGGAGCACTCTGGGGATCCGTCACCATTCACCCCCAACACCACCCTGCTGACCCCCCTCCCCCAGAGGACCGCAAGAGGAAGCACTCAACGAGGGGCAGGAAGTTTTATGCCACTCGAAAAAATAAATGGGCCCATTATATGTTTTCGTTTAGTATTTCTTTGCCTTCTGTCGTTTGCGAGCCGCAGTGTGGAGAGAGAAAGAGAAAGATCATTCATTGAGTATTTGAAATACCTTCAAAAATTTGTTGAAGGAAAAATATTATTTGTTTCAAATGTTTGGCTCAGTAAATAACATCAGTCTGTGATGTTTTCCATCCTTAGCTTGTCCACCAGTTACATTTGTGTAAGCTTTGTTCTGGCATCCTTGGTCACTCTTGCCCGGTAAATTTCAGGCGAAGTCGTGAAGACAGTTGGTGTCTCAGGTGAAGATGCATGCCATGCCACCTGCAGTAATAGGAATGACCATTTAAACACAATTCAGTCCAAGTTGGTATTTTATATCTTGTTTAGTTTATTTTATAAAAAAGTACAAATGTTTTTAACTTCTGCTAGTTAAGTGCATGCAGTGTTAGTCTTGCTATTTTTTCTCTGGATTTATTTAGTATTTAGCCCTGCCCCATCTCATCTGACCTAACCTCCAAAAGTACAGATATAATAGAGTAAAGTATAATATAGAAAAAAAAATGAATATAGAAAAGCCTATCTGTACTATACCTGCACTCTCCTCTATCCTCCTCGAGACAGACCGAGTGATTTAAGTGGAGCTCCAGCAGGAGGGTTTGGGGAATTGTTACCTGTGTGCGAGCAAGGTCAGCAGTTCTCTGTTGACTCAATTTGTGGAGTCAACACAGCCTGGCTGCCTCCGAGTGCCCCGCTCCCAGAGCCCTGGGGGACTAGGCCCTGATCATTGGACAGATCCTCCCTCCCTACCTCCACCCAGCACAGGCTATAGCCCCAACCAACCCTAGACAGGCTATAGCCCCAACCAACCCTAGATCTCTTTATTTTGAGGATTAGGAAAGGAGAGGTGGGAATGCACAGAAAGAGCCATAAATCATACTGAAAGAAAGAGAGGAGAGTTACATGTTTTGTGTGTTTTTGGGGGGAGGCCGTAGAGGTTTTGCCTTTCGCCAGATTCTGACGTGGTCCTCATAGCTTGTGGGACATAGGTAGAGAAGGTGCCCGTACAATGCTATTATGGAGTTGATTATGAGAAAAGTGCCTAAGCAAAGAAGATGCAGATTGAAACTTTAGATGTTTGTCAGTCCCTTGTAGCCTTTAGGCCAGAGTTTGTCAGTCCCTTGTTGCCTTTAGGCCAGAGTTTGTCAGTCCCTTGTAGCCTTTAGGCCAGAGTTTGTCAGTCCCTTGTTGCCTTTAGGCCAGAGTTTGTCAGTCCCTTGTAGCCTTTAGGCCAGAGTTTGTCAGTCCCTTGTTGCCTTTAGGCCAGAGTTTGTCAGTCCCTTGTAGCCTTTAGGCCAGAGTTTGTCAGTCCCTTGTAGTCTTTAGGCCAGAGCTTGTCAGTCCCTTGTTGCCTTTAGGCCAGAGTTTGTCAGTCCCTTGTTGCCTTTAGGCCAGAGTTTGTCAGTCCCTTGTAGCCTTTAGGCCAGAGTTTGTCAGTCCCTTGTTGCCTTTAGGCCAGAGTTTGTCAGTCCCTTGTAGCCTTTAGGCCAGAGTTTGTCAGTCCCTTGTAGTCTTTAGGCCAGAGTTTGTCAGTCCCTTGTAGCCTTTAGGCCAGAGTTTGTCAGTCCCTTGTAGCCTTTAGGCCAGAGTTTGTCAGTCCCTTGTAGCCTTTAGGCCAGAGTTCTTCAACGTTATTCTAGCAAGGAGGTAATGGATGGAAAAGGTAAGGATGCATTTGAAAGTATTCAAACATGCCCACAATCTTGTTCTTGGCATTGCCTTAAGTCTCAGTCATAATACAATTGGAGTCTTGCAGGAAAGCCTTTCTTGCCATTCTTTGTAATTCGTCGCCGCTACATGTTCCCATCCTCTAAGCCGGAAAAAAGCTGAAAGGGGTCAGGGACTCGGATTAGTTCTTGAGACCCCTCCTCCCCAAAAAGAACTACTCTGATCAAACAGAACAGTTTGACTTTAAAATCCTGTGAAATCAGGTAATAAGATTATAGGCCTCTCATGCTAAAGAACAACTCTGTCTTTCATACACACACACACATTTTATCTACATCATTAAAGTCAGAATTATTGTGGTTGCACAACTGTTGTGTTATTTCTGTTTGCACCTGTTTCAGGTGGGAGACATGACAAAGCTAAACATATAAAGAGATCTGTATAAACATTAAGAAAAACCCTTTAATGAGGTGTTCTAAAACTTTTGACCAGTAGTGTAGTTGCTGTCACAAACTCCAAACTACACACCGTTGTCACTGAGTAGTTGGATATTCATTTCTCACTGAGCAAAACATTTCTATATAATAAAGTGTTCTTTAAAATTCATTTTTTGTCTCTGTAACCTTCATTTGACTTATTTTTCCCACCACCTGTTCTTGATTAATTTGACCTGTTGACCTCAAACTTTGTTTTCATGTTGTAAGTTGTTGAGTTCTAGTGTCACAGCAGGTGTTTGTAAGAGACATAACAGACCTTTGTGAAAGAGGAATTTAGTAAATCCTTACATCAATAAAGTGTGTGTGTGTGAGTGAGTGTGTGAGGAGGTCTGTGGCGGTAATTACATTTTGTTAGCCAGTTATTGCCATGCAAAAGACTGCCGGTCTCACGGTAATTGACCGTTAATTAACATAAACACGTTTAGCATCTCCAGGCCTCCAACATCTACATTTAAAAAAGTATAATAAATCAATTTAATATACACCATCACAATAAATCCGTTATTTATTTTAGGCAGGTCTAAGAAAAATATATGAAGAAAATGTATTTCAGATGAACAGAATATGAGTTGGCCTACTGTATGTTATCTATCTGGTTTTGCTCCATGCCAAAGGCTGTAGGCTTGTTCATTTAGCAGACAACATATGCTCATAAGTCTCGTGCCATTATTTTATATTATATGATTTTATAGTAAGAAGAATATAATTAAACTTAGTGAGTGTGCATATGAAGTGGCTATGTTGAGTATAAATGTGCTAATTTGAAACAGGTCCTATATGCTAGATTTTGAATTATTTGAAATTTTATTAGCGAATGATACAAACCTTAGAATGTCTTAGTAATCAAAACATATATGAGCTGCATGATGGGACTATAGGATATTGATGATTTGAGAAAGTCGCAAAAAAAGCCTGAGTTTCCTTGCCTTAGATTGCATATGCAGTTCTCTCATCAAGTGGTCATATTTTCACCCATCAGACTATTCTCAATAGACTATTCTCTCTTGTCTTTACTGATATGTAAAATGAGTTTTGATTTAGAATGGTCCGTTATTAAAAAGGCAGGAACAGGGGCAGGAACAGGGGCAGGAACAGGGGCAGGAACAGGGGCAGGAACAGGGGCAGGAACAGGGGCAGGGGAAGAAAGACATGTCATCAGTTTGCACTTCAATAGCAAATGGAGGCTGCTTTACCACTGGTAAATGTTTCAATCATGCCGGTTTTATAGCAGAGCATATTCTTAATATGAACAGCTGAGAAATACATATAGTAGCAGCTGGGATCCTCCTCTTTTTAGTAGCTGTGCTTATAAAAACATGTATTTAACTTTCAATCCACGCATCAACCACTGTTAGAGGAGCATGCAGCCTCGCGCTGCCCGACGGGATATTCTGCCCAAAATCTGAATGCCCTGGGCCCTCCAGCCCTGTTCCTGCAGCCACCCACTGCTTCATTTTGGAGTTTAGGCTAGACCAATTATGTACCAAATACATCTTTAAATCAGTTTTTTAAATGTTTTTCTGCCTTGCGTAATATGCACTAGGCTATGTAATTGTATAATGGCACAATCATTATTTTATGTCCATGATACTGTTTTGATAATAAGTATTTGATGTAATTTTGGATTGCATTCACATTGATGTCAGAGTTGTTAGAAGGACAGTAGAGCCCTGAGTACCACACTATTAGCGACCTGATGGTCGTTAGTGAGTTGGGTACTACCAACGCATGTCCAGAGTGCATAAGAGGAGATTACAGTGACTCAACAGTGGTGTCATTTTAATGCAGAGCCCTTCAGAAGGAGGTCCTCTCAGAAACTTTGGCCTCCATGGCCTGTGAAGTGACAGAGTGAGGCAATTTCTCTCTGCATCTCGCTCTTCTTTTTCTCTGTCTTTTTCTCTGTCACATTTTCTTCTTCAGCTCACCATGCCATCCCCTCCAGTTGATATAATCCATATTGTGTGTTGGTGTGTGTGTGCAAAAACCTCCCTTGCTAAGAAATTCACAAATTACAACCAACTAAGCTGTCTTAGTTCAGCATCAGTGTTCACTGTTGTAGTGAATTGTATTCTTTGTATTAGGTTGTGGTTAATATTGTACAATCAAACAAATACAGTATCTCACGTTCATTGGCTTGGAGCTAACCTGGCTGGCAGATTGTGGTGGACTAAAAGAAAACAACACATCTATTTTGGCACTGCAAAAGGTCCAAAGGTTGTCATGGTCATTAGCCAAGCACAAAACTCCCACACTCTTGTTTGGTGCTCTGTCGGAGGTGATGAGACGTGTTCAGTGAGCAGAGAAACAGTCTACCTTCTTGTACTGTCTTATGAAGCCTTTTATTTCAATGGAGTTTTCACTGAATTGTTTGTCAAATACACAGTTTGTTGTATGTTACACTTTGACAGTTATAACGCTATCTGGAGTAACTCTTGTTTACAGGAAAGACAGCTAATATGATACAGTGATGCTAATGTTGTGAGGATGAAAGCACCATTTGCTAGTGTTCAATTAATAATTTTGTATATTGAATTTGTCAACAATCTGACAAACACTCATATTGGCCCTTACATTACCAGCGACATTATCTGCTCTTCACGACCTAAGACTATCCATCATTTAGAATTAGCATTAGCAACCACATCAGCGCTGTTGTTGGCCATCCCAGCTATAACCCTCTCTCATTAATCAACAACACAGTTAGCCTGGAGAGTGCTGCGCAGTGTCCATATCTACCTGCTTATAAAGCTGCTACAGACAGTTAGCCTGGAGAGTGCTGCTGAGTGTCCATATCTACCTGCTTATAAAGCTGCTACAGACAGTTAGCCTGGAGAGTGCTGCTCAGTGTCCATATCTACCTGCTTATAAAGCTGCTACAGACAGTTAGCCTGGAGAGTGCTGCTCAGTGTCCATATCTACCTGCTTATAAAGCTGCTACAGACAGTTAGCCTGGAGAGTACTGCTCAGTGTCCATATCTACCTGCTTATAAAGCTGCTACAGACAGTTAGCCTGGAGAGTGCTGCTCAGTGTCCATATCTACCTGCTTATAAAGCTCCTACAGACAGTTAGCCTGGAGAGTGCTGCTCAGTGTCCATATCTACCTGCTTATAAAGCTGCTACAGACAGTTAGCCTGGAGAGTGCTGCTGAGTGTCCATATCTACCTGCTTATAAAGCTCCTACAGACAGTTAGCCTGGAGAGTGCCGCTCAGCGTCCATATCTACCTGCTTATAAAGCTGCTACAGACAGTTAGCCTGGAGAGTGCTGCTCAGTGTCCATATCTACCTGCTTATAAAGCTGCTACAGACAGTTAGCCTGGAGAGTGCTGCTCAGCGTCCATATCTACCTGCTTATAAAGCTGCTACAGACAGTTAGCCTGGAGAGTGCTGCTCAGTGTCCATATCTACCTGCTTATAAAGCTGCTACAGACAGTTAGCCTGGAGAGTGCTGCTCAGTGTCCATATCTACCTGCTTATAAAGCTGCTACAGACAGTTAGCCTGGAGAGTACTGCTCAGTGTCCATATCTACCTGCTTATAAAGCTGCTACAGACAGTTAGCCTGGATAGTGCTGCTCAGTGTCCATATCTACCTGCTTATAAAGCTGCTACAGACAGTTAGCCTGGAGAGTGCTGATCAGTGTCCATATCTACCTGCTTATAAAGCTGCTACAGACAGTTAGCCTGGAGAGTGCTGCTCAGTGTCCATATCTACCTGCTTATAAAGCTGCTACAGACAGTTAGCCTGGAGAGTGCTGCTCAGTGTCCATATCTACCTGCTTATAAAGCTCCTACAGACAGTTAGCCTGGAGAGTGCTGCTCAGTGTCCATATCTACCTGCTTATAAAGCTGCTACAGACAGTTAGCCTGGAGAGTGCCGCTCAGCGTCCATATCTACCTGCTTATAAAGCTGCTACAGACAGTTAGCCTGGAGAGTGCTGCTCAGTGTCCATATCTACCTGCTTATAAAGCTGCTACAGACAGTTAGCCTGGAGAGTACTGCTCAGTGTCCATATCTACCTGCTTATAAAGCTGCTACAGACAGTTAGCCTGGAGAGTGCTGCTCAGTGTCCATATCTACCTGCTTATAAAGCTGCTACAGACAGTTAGCCTGGAGAGTGCTGCTCAGTGTCCATATCTACCTGCTTATAAAGCTGCTACAGACAGTTAGCCTGGAGAGTGCCGCTCAGCGTCCATATCTACCTGCTTATAAAGCTGCTACAGACAGTTAGCCTGGAGAGTGCCGCTCAGTGTCCATATCTACCTGCTTATAAAGCTGCTACAGACAGTTAGCCTGGAGAGTGCCGCTCAGCGTCCATATCTACCTGCTTATAAAGCTGCTACAGACAGTTAGCCTGGAGAGTGCCGCTCAGCGTCCATATCTACCTGCCTATAAAGCTGCCACAGACCAGGGGGAGCCATGTCATACCCATGCACAGGACTTACACCTGAGATGCAGCTATGCCCATGCAGCTGGCAGACTGACACTCCCCTCCCCAGATGAGCAGATGGACAGACTGGCAGGCGGGTTAGACTGGTAGGGCGGGCAGGTAGCCAAGTGCACAGACGCACATCAGCATCCCGGCAGATATTGTAGACGTCCGTCTGAGTTGGAATTACCTCTGACAGTCTGACTCTTCTGCTCTGTTGTAGCGACAGTCAAGCAGGGACATCATGGTAATGTCATTTAGAGCTGTGTCATAGGCTTGGGCCTTTCATTGATGTGTCAGCAAATACAAGGATAGTAGAGGCTTATTTTAGTTTGCCTACTGGTCTTTTCTTTAGAGGATGTCTTGACTGATTCTAGCGACATATTTTAGGATGACATACTTATTAAGTGTACCAAACAGTCAAACTCTCCATCTTTCAGAGAGTTTGGGAAGGTCGTTCCTTTGAATTAAGTGTCTCTGGATTGGAAGAATTAGTGGTGGTTTAAGGGATTTTTAGCTTTGGCGGATGCTGGGACCTCAATGTCCTAAGCAGATCCCTGATGTTTCCAGTAATGTAGCCTGGAAGTCTATTGGCTGTGGTTAGTCCAGCAGACAGAGGTGGAACCCAGTCAGCCCCCTCAGGGGTGAGGGTTTTGGTTTGAGCCTTTAGGGAGAGAGAGTTTTGGATTGTTGTCTTTGATTCAGTGACCTTGACAGATTTTACGCTTGTGCAGCTGCCAAAACAAAAATCACAACCATAAATTGAAATACAAGAATTAGCAATCATTTGATGGACAGCACCTTCCGCGGGTCGGTAGAAAGCGGATGTTTACGGATTTCAGGGATACAGTATTTCCAGCCTAACTTCCGTTTACCATGAAAAACAAATATGGGGACTCCGCTCAGGGTCTTTTTACACCTGCTATGTTATGTTAGATGGACAAAATGACCCCCCCCCCCATTCTCATCCCTTAGGTTAGACTTCAACATGCACTCCAGTTGGAGGTTAAGCAAGACAGCTTAGTCCCCCCACACCCCCATCTCCCCCCAACTGAGAAAAGTGGATCATCAAATACACTCTGTTACTTCCTTTTTTTCTTTCTCAGCTCTCCTTTTCCGGAGAAAGGGAGGAAGAGGGTGGATGGGTTGGTGGTGGTGGGGGGAAGGCGGGATAGGGGGTAGTAACACCTCCCTCTCTGGCCCCTAATCAGCCAGGCAGCCTCAGCTGCCCTCCTCCGATCCCCTGCCAGGGTCCCTATCATCCTCTGATCAAATATTAATGTGCTCTACTCGGCCTGCTCACTAATCCAAAGCCAATTAATATTATCTGTCAATTATTTACAGATCCGGAGGTGCGGAGGCGATTCCCTGAGGACTACATCGACCAGGTTTGGAATGCATAATTAACTTCCTCTTTTCTATCTCTCTCTCTCATTTTTCTCTCTTCCTCTCACCCTCCCCCCTCCCTTTCTTCGCCACTATTTATTTATTAGTTTCTTTAGCTTTTTTCAGCCCCCTTTATCTTGATAGTTTTCTTTTTCCTGGTGTGGCCTATTTTGACTCTTGCTCTTTGACGTCGCCTGTCTCTCTTTTTGTGTGGGTGCGTATCGGCCCCTTTTTATTTTAATCTCTTGCCATTTATGGGGTCTTTTTTTTATGGGCGCAAGGGGGAGGTGGGACCGGTTGGTGTGTTTGACCCCGTCTCGCTCGCTCGCTGTGTGTGTGTGTGTGTGCGTGCGATCAGAAGTCCCCACAGTAAAACAAGGAAAAGTCGGGCAAGTGTGGACATTTCGCAGATCCCAACAAGGGAAAAGGCAGTTTTAGATTTACAATTATGGTTGTGATTAAAAGATAGGGGTTAGTTTTATGATTAGGGGTTTGGGATTAGGGAAAATAGGATTTTGAATGGGAATAAATAGTTTGTTCCCCACAAGGATAGTAAAAGGTGTGTGTACATACAGTAGATGTGTCTGTCTTCGCTAGTATAAAGGACACTACTATTGTCTGTGTACCGGGCAATGCAGACACATGCAGCTTCAGAAATTCATTGTAGCTCCCAAGATTTGAAAAAGGCTAAAGAAGTAATATGAATGCAGAGTTGTTTTTATATTTATTTTTTTATAGAAACTTGATACAAACTTGACAAACAAACTTTCTTTGTGTTTGAGAAATTGCAATTTTTTTTTTGAAAGAGAAGAGAACTTTCTTGGTTTGTTGCTTTCTTGGTTTATTTGTTTGAGAGCAGTGAGAATCCCCCCGCTTTGTCTTTCTTCAGACAACAAGACGTCTTTGTTGTTTGCGGCGTCTCTCCTGGCTCTGTGCATTCGTTTGCGACTTTGCAGAGCGACGAGAGAGTGGGTGTCGAGCTCTTCTCCGTTGACTAATTGCGCCGTCAGTCACCATAGCCATATGCTTCCTTGATATTGCTAGCATATCTCTGACACCTCCTCTGCATACACAGTGTATATTCACACAAAAACACAAACCAAAACTATTCTGTAGACATTTTGTCGTTTGTTTATTACACAAAGGACTACATGGCGTTGCCGGTGAAAAGGTACTTTTGATTAGAAGTAGGAGGGTGCATGTTTCCTCTAATTTTTCTTCCTCCTTTCATCTCTCAAGCATCCAGGGTCATGTTAAATCAATGGCGTATTGACCTGGATCCTACGCGTGTTACCATAGAGCCGTGCCCATAGAATCCTCCGAGGTAGCAACTGGAACTCATTGTCCTGCATGCTCTTCAAAGAGACAGAATGCCAAACATGAATTCAGGTTGCCCTGTTAGTCGAAAAAACAACAACATTCTATTAACCAAGCGGGACACACACGCATGCACAAACGCACACTTGCATGCATGTAGACACACACACACACACACACACACACACACACACACACACACACACACACACACACACACACACACACACACACACACACACACACACACACACACACACACACACACACACACACACACACACACACACACACACACACACACACACACACACACACACACACTAATCACGTAGCCTTGTTTATTCCAAGCGAAGCAACCTCCCCCCGCCCGTCTCTCTCTCTCTCTCTCTCGTTCTGTTTCCTTCTTGTGCAATTATTTGATGCAGAAGAAAAGCCACATCCTTTGTTGCTAATGGATGTTTCATCCCAGGCCACCTTTGTTCCATACAGTAAAGAATCTGTCTTGAATTACGGGGCCTACGTTGCTCGTTGCTCTAGGAACGAGAAGGGGAAAGAGAGACTGAGATGAAGAGAAAGAGCGAGGAAGAAAAATAGAACGAGAAGTAGAGTTTAAGAATATTGGATAGAGAGGAAAGATGATAGGTAGTGAAAAATTGATAATGATGGCCAACCCTTTGGCTTCCCTTGAGCCGCGATGCCACGCTCCTTCACCCATCCCCCTCTTTGTAGTTCACAGAATGACGGAGGAGCAAGGCCCAAGAGAGAAGAAGAGAGTGAGAAGATGAAAGATGGCTGGAAACAAAAGAGGGTAGCTGGTACCAGTCCCAGTCTCATTCCCATCTGTGGGTTCTTAATGATGTTCCCCCCAAACACACCGCACCCTGCCCAATGGCCAACCCAGTAGCTCCCTTACATCTCTCTAGTTGGCAACAGTATGGCATCAGTCAACTCTCAGCTGGAGCCTCTAGGACAACAGGGTCTGAAACAGCAGCCTATATTCCCTTTATACTGTAGTGCAGCTTTTCCCAAACTCAGTTCCTTGGGTCACCCTGGGTGCACGTTTAGTTTTTTTGCTCTAGCACTACACAGCTGATTCAAATAACCAACTCATTATCAAGCTTTGATGATTTGAATCAGCTGTGTAGCGCTACGGCACCTCTTTTAGCCAGAACCCTATGTGGTATATCCGAGGCAGCCGTAGATAGTGGGTCGTGGGTTTTACTCATCGGGCATCATCTGAAGGCTTGTGTTTAATGTTAACCAAAAGGTCATTTGATTTGATTTGTGTTCAGTTTGCGCACTTGGATACTCCTATGCAAGGTGTAAGAAAAACTACCCAGGACTGTTATTCAGACACACAAGCGTATTTGTTTCTGAAGAGGAGGAATAGTTGCTTGTCATTATCTTGTTTGTCCTTTCTCTCTGCCGCTGATAGATCTCGCCATTTGCGCAGGGGAATGTAATCGGAAATGTAAATAAGCCGTTTGATAGAAAGTGACGGAATAACGAGCGGAATTTCCCTCGCTTCTATCTTCTCTCTCTCCAATCGCTCCCTCGCTCATAATTAAAACAAAGCTTTCGCCCTCAGTCTCTTCTCACTCGTTTTCTCCATCTCCATCTCCATCCTCTGACACAGCCACATCGCATTGACACATAAGCTTTGAATCCTTTAAATTAGGCAGCTGCTGCTTGTTTTCCTTAACTTAATACGACAAGGTACTTTTTCCCCGTAATGGAGAGAAATCGTTTTTTGAAGTTGGGCTGGCTTTGATGTAGCGTGCCGCTAGACCATTTTAACTTCTCCGGCATAGGGGGAAGAATCGAGGCGCTTTTAACAAGGGAATATTCAAATTTGGTGACCTTCTACCAAAAGAAGAAGTAGAAAGGGAAACGGAGGGAGAGAAAGTGGGGGTGTTGAATATTCACATTTGCACACACACACTACAGACGTAGGATCTTCATTTGATCACTCTTTTGTCGCTGAAAATGTTCCTGCACAGCAGGAAATGCAAACGTGTAGTGCATTCATGTTTTAACAAGGCTTCTAAAGTTTGTAATTTCCACTTTAAAATGCCAGACTTAATTTGCCCTAAAGAAAAATGTTTCAACCCCTACAAAAATGTCCATTAATTATATTCCACATAATAATTCACATGTCCTGTTGCTGCAGGATTATTTTCCTGCTGTAGCAAACTGGCTCAAATTAAAATTCTACATCTGTAACACACAAACTGCAGGAATTAACCAACCACCAATAATGACCTCTGATCTCCATGACAACTTCACCTGGAGACCTTGATGACACTGGCACATAATCTATCAACAACTGGCGATAGTGATTAAAAGGTCTTATCTAGAGGCATTAGATGTCCACATTAGGCTAAGTCGTCTCTTTCAGAAGAAAAATGTGTGCGTAGATAAAATTAACTATCACATATCACCAACTCCGGCAAAGTGTCAAGCTCATGAAATAGGCTAGATTTGTGGTGTAGGATTACATTTCCCAAAGACCTGACCTCAGGTCAGTGTTACATCTTATTCCCTACACATTAAGCCTTCAGGTAAGGTAACGTTAGCTGAACCTCTACCTGACACCAGATTTGTGGAGTGCAGCTTAATCCCATCTACTAGTAAACCCATCATTACCCTGTGTGGGAAAAATATGGCTGCTTATTGTGCCTTCATCCTGAAGGGAGATAATTGTGATGTGGTTTTCCCAGTGCTTGTCTGACGGTCTGGGGTGTATCTCTTAATTGCGGCTCACCTTAGCGTGGCTTGGCGTCGGCTCCTGGGGACACCTGGCTGCACATATGGCATCAGTTACCGACGTAGGTGAAGGCAACCGTTAAGCATCTGGAGCAGGGGAGGGAGGTATTGGAGGGAGAGAGAGAGAGAGAGCGAGCAAGTAGATGAAAACATAGAAAACCCAGCTGTCTGAGAAATGGAAGTGTTCCAAGAATTGTATGTTGTTAAGGTATGAGGTTCAAATGTGAAGATGTGCAAAGTGAGTTGGTGGACAACATGCGAAACACTGCATGCATAAAGAGAGAGACAGGGAGAGTGACAGGGAGAGTGACAGGGAGAGTGACAGGGAGAGACAGGGAGAGAGACAGGGAGAGTGACAGGGAGAGCGACACCCAGTAACTGTTCTTCCTCATTTGACTTCCAACAGCAAACAAGCAATGAAACTGTCACGCCCTGACCATAGTAGAGGTCGAAATTGCCGATTTAATTAGGGCTGATTTCAAGTTTTCATAACAATTGGAAATCTGTATTTTTGGGCGCCGATTTTGCCGATTAAAAAAAATATAATGTTTTTATTTTTATACCTTTATTTAACTAGGCAAGTCAGTTAAGAAGACATTCTTAGTTTCAATTACGGCCTAGGAACCGGCCTTGTTCAGGGGCAGAATGACAGATTTTCACCTTGTCAGCTCGGGGGATCTTGCAACGTTACAGTTAACTAGCCCAACGCTATAACCACCTGCCTCTCGTTGCACTCCACAAGGAGACTGCCTGTTACGCAAATGCAGTAGAAGCCAAGGTAAGTTGCTAGCTAGTATTAAACTTATCTTATAAAAAACAATCAATCAATCATAATCACTAGTTATAACTACACATGGTTGATGATTTTACTTGTTTATCTAGCGTGTCCTGCGTTGCATATAATCGATGCAACGCTGGGGGACGATTTAACAAAAGCACATTTGCTAAAAAAGCACAATCGTTGGACGACTGTACCTAACCATAAACACCAATGCCTTTCTTAAAATCAATACACAGAAGTATATATTTTTTAATCTGCATATTTAGCTAAAATAAATCCAAATTAGCAGGCAATATATGCAACAGTTTGGGCAGCCTGGCTCATTGCGAACTGCCAGAATTTTACGTAATTATGACATAACATTGAAGGTTGTACAACGTAACAAGAATATTTAAAATATCGAACGGTTCCGTATTTCACTGAAATTATAAACGTTTTTGTTTTTGAAATGATAGTTTCCGGATTCGACCATATGAATGACCAAAGGCTGGTATTTCTGTGTGTTATGTTATAATTAAGTCTATGATTTGATAGAGCAGTCTGACTGAGCGGTGGTAGGCAGCAGCGGACTCGTAAGCATTCATTCAAACAGCACTTTTGTGCGTTTTGCCAGCAGCTCTTCGCAAGCACAGCGCTGTTTATGACTTCAAGCCTATCAGCCTAATGGCTGGTGTGACCAATGTGAAATGGCTAGCTAGTTAGCGGGGTGCGCGCTAATAGCGTTTTAAACGTCACTCGCTCTGAGACTTGGAGTAGTTGTTCCCCTTGCTCTGCAAGAGCCGCGACTTTTGTGGAGCGATGGGTAACGCTGCTTTGAGTGTGGCTGTTGTCGATGTGTTCCTGGTTCGAGCCCAGGTAGGGGCGAGGAGAGAGACGGAAGCTATACTGTTACACTGGAAATACTATAGTGCCTATAAGAACATCCAATAGTCAAAGGTATGTGAAATACAAATGGTATAATACAACCTCTTACCTTGGAATATTGAAGTCTCATGTTAAAAGGAATATTCGTTCTCATGTTCTGGGCAAGGAACTCAAGGCACATATTGCACTTTTACTTCTCCAACACTTTGTTTTTGCATTATTTAAACCAAATTGAACATGTTTCATTATTTATTTGAGGCTAAATGTATTTTTATTGATGTATTATATTAAGTTAAAATAAGTGTTGATTCAGTATTGTTGTAATTGTCATTATTACAAATACATTTTTTTTTAAATTGTCAGATTAATCGGTATCGGCGTTGAAAAATCATAATCGGTCGACCTCGAGCTTTTTATTCTCTATGTTGGTTAGGTCGGGGTGTGACTAGGGTGGGTTATCTAGGTGATTAAATGTACATCTATGTTGGCCTGGTATGGTTCCCAATCAGAGGCAGCTGTTTATCGTTGTCTCTGATTGGGGATCATATTTAGGCAGCCATTTCCCCATTGTGCTTTTTGGGATCTTGTTTTTGTGTAGTGCCTATTAACACTGCAATTACTTCACGGTTCGTTTGTTTTCTGTATTTGTTTTGGTGAGTTTCTTTGACATAGACATGTGGAACTCTACGCACGCTGCACCTTGGTCCAATCATTCAGACGATCGTGACAGAAACGGAATGCTTCCTGCCCATTAACCCTCCGCCACTACTTCTGATCCTGGCCTGTGAAAGTGACTTTACTGGGGGAGACTGACAACGATTTATCAACCTTCACCCTGCCTCTGGAGGAAGGTGGTGCAAGTGGTTGTTTTCAGATACATTTGCCTAACCTTCTGTGAGACTGAAATACAAATTAGGGCCTTAAAATTGAGTCTTACGAGATTTGCAAACTGGAGGCGCTGACATAGCTTCCTGAAGGCAAGAAAATGCCATTTTATAATAGTTCATCAAGTCTCAAGTGGTTTGGTTTGTTGACCCAGTGGATTTAACTCTGATAGACTCTTGGTAATTGACCGATCTAAAAGGCCATTGATTTTCACAGAAGTCAAGGGGAAGTTGAAATAGCGTATGTGAAACTTTACCATGAATTAAATATGGCCTTGGCCTCAACCATGGGTCGACAGTGCAGATTGAATTATTGATATTGAATTATTTGTCTTTAACTATAGATTAAGCGGACACTAAGGAGCCGGTTTCTTGGATCCAGATGAAGTCTAGGCTAGGCATTCGGGAGATTCAGGAAACCAGCCCTTGAACATTGTAGTAGGGGTTAATGTTTCTCTGAAATAGATGATGACCTAGTCATATGTTGGCTTGTTGTGTAGCTTGCTAAGGTGAGCTAATTATGGACGTGTTCAGTTCTAGTCTTACACCCTTCCCATTCACCCTGCTGGGTTCCCTTCCGCTTGTGTCCCTAATCTCCACGTGAGTACCAGGCATTTAGAGGTAGCCACACATGGCCCAATATCCTGTTGAATATGCCCAAGGCCCATTGCCACCCCTCAGCTTCCCTTCTCTTCATCCCCTCCAGTCGTTCATCCCCCTTTCTCCTTTCTCTCGCCTCTGTCAGGATGAACGGATTCAAAACAAAATAAAAGAGAAAAAATAATTGCTTGTTGTTTAACCCCTCTGGATTGGCTAAATGTGTACATATAGAGGTTGCAGTTGCGTCACATCACCTAGCAACCACACCAGGAGCCATGTTGGAAGACCAGAGTCAGTCTTTTGGACCTTTGTTGCCCTGTGTGTCCTCCAATTGTCCACATCGCTGGCTTTGTTTTGCTTTGTATTTCTAAGGACCTTAAACATATGTCCTTAGAAAGGCAGTAGGATAACCTATTCAAGTAAGTAAATAGTTTTTATATCATTTTCAAAATATATGTATAATTACCTAGCTAGCTTGCTACAATAAATTAGCATTAATGTGTAGGCTAACTCAAATGAGCTCCTAATGTATTGTTAGCATGCTAGCTTACTTTACATACTGCATAGCTAAGTGAAATAGATATCTCCAGCTACAGTTAGCTAACTTAATTTTAGCTTGCTAGCTCTTGATGTATGTGTCATCATACGTAAAAAAATACAAACTCTAAATGCATACAGTATGTAGCTAGGTAGCTAGCTAGCTAATAACCATGGCATGACATTTTTGGTGAAAAAGAAAAATATATTTGAAATGTAACCTTTATTTAACTAGGCCAGTCAGTTAAGAACAAATTCTTATATACCATGATGGCCTACACCGGCCAAACATGGATGACGCTGGGCCAATTGTGCGCCGCCCTATGGGACTCCCAATCACGGCCAGTTGCATTCGAACCAGGGTGTCTATATTGACTTCTCAAGCGCTGAGATGCAATGCCTTAGACCGCTGCACCACTCAGGAGTCCGAGTGAAAGGATTAGCAGCTCCAGCTGTCAGAGAAGGGGAGAGAGTCGGCTACTCTGGATAAGACAGGTACCTTTGTGGGAGGCCATTATTACAGTTTAAAAGTCATACATAATGTATAAACCTATTCCAACTGGAGCACGCCAACCCTGCTGGGTATGCAGGCTTCTGTTCCAGCACTAACACCTGATTCTAGTTTTTTTGTTTTGCACATTTCCCCTCTGAATGGCACACACAATCCATGTCTTATTTGTCTCAAGGCTTAAGACTGTCTTTAACCCGTCTCCTCCCCTTCATCTACACTGATTGAAGTTGATTTACCAAGTGACATCAATAAGCTATCATAGCTTTCACCTGGATTAATCTGGTCAGTCAGTGTGTATGAGGCTAATCATTATACCAGATGTTGTACATGCCTTGTGCTGACATCAAATTGTTTAGTACAAATCCAACCCTTATAATGCCTGGAAGCAGGAAATGATGGGATCCGTAGATTAAAACATACAACTACTACTGCCAAGTTCAATGCCAGATACTCTTTTCCCAAAAGGTCTGAGTGGCACTTGGAGGTGCCACTGTGATAAGGAAGATGGTTTGCCTAAGACTACCATAACAATTACATTGTCTATGCTAAATGTGTTTAAATTGTCAAATAAAATAAAAATAGTTAGATTATAAGAAATATATTTTATTCATTGGGGCAAGGGAAAGCAGAGATGAACACAAAATACTTTAAATTTTACCCATACAACAACAGCCTATTATTCAAGTATAATATGTTTAGAATATCATAAACAATAGAATTTCATTTTATATATTCATGCATTTGTAGATAAATATATTACTGTGAAACTTTGTTTCTGTTTAAAACCTCTATGGGATGGGTGTCCCTGAACCCGGGACGGTTGTTGCTAATGTGACTAGTATGCCATTGTTTTCAGCAGCCAACTTTCCAGGACATAGACATGTCTTATATGGGCAGAAAGCTTAAATGATTGTTAATCTAACTGCAGCTGTAGCTATTACAGTGAATAAATACCATGCTATTGTTTGAGGAGAGGGCACAACAACAACAACGTTATCACGGCAACTGGTTTGATACATTCACCTCTGAATGTACTTACATTCAGTAATCTTGCTCTGATTTGTCATCCTGAGGGTCCAAGAGATAACATGTAGCATAGTTGTGTTTAATAAAATAAATATATATGTTCAAATGTAGGAACTGGGGTCTACAGTTTGACCTCTCTGCTATCTCTAGCCCCATACCCATCCAGCCCGGCCATCTATATGTGTGAAAGTTAGTGTTTTAGCTAATGATCCATCATGTATGGGGTGGCAGGATAGCCTAGTGGCTAGAGTGTTGGACCAGTTACCAAAAGGTTGCTAGATCAAATCCCCGAGCTGACATGGTAAGCATCTGTTATTCTGCCCCTGAACAAGGTCTTTAACCCACTGTTCCTAGGCCGTCATTGTAAGTAAGAATTTGTTCCTAATTGACATGCCTAGTTAAAAAAAGCCATTAAAAAAAAGCTATGACATTCCTGGGAGTGTGTAAACTTTCATTTTTTATTACCATTGCATTTTTGTATGTTCTCTATAGTTATGTACTTGAAAATGTATCAATTGACCAATTCGGCACATTTGGGTAGACTCCTGGCAGACTTGATACAACATATTGTACAGTAATATAATTCTTCACTGGATCAGTCTGAAACGTTGCACACACTCCTGCCATCAAGTAGCCAAAATCTAAATTACACCTAGACTCCTATCTGAATGTATGGCCTTTCTCTTGCATTTCAAAGATGGGAAAAAAAAAAACACATGTTTTTTTGTTTGTATTATCTTCATCAGATCTAATGTGTTGTATTCTCCTACATGAATTTCAAATTTCCACAAACTTCAAAGTGTTTCCTTTCAAATGGTATCAATTATGTGCATGTCCCTACTTCAGGTCCTGAGCTACCGGCAGTTAGATTTGGGTATGTCATTTTAGGCAAAAAAAAATTAGGTTTTAATCAGAAGTTATTGCTACACGATTCAATTTAAGGGGACACTTTCGTCATGACAACAAGGTGACTGGGCTCTCTACTCAAATGGCACAACAGAATCATTCAGATTGACCAAGGGACAACCATTTTGTCTAACTGAGGAATGTCCCCTTTTATATCTGGAAAAGGACAAAGTAGTAAAAATAGAAACTGATGATGCTGCAGCGTTGCTCATCTTCACAGTGTGAATCCAGTTGACATCGGTGTCTTGATAGAGGTCAGCTGGTGAACCTAAAGTAGAATAGAACTGAGGGGTATTTTACTGAAATTCTGTTACCAAACTCTGCACAGTTTTCCAGTAAATATGTGTTGTAGAATTATCAGTGGAAATTGTTTAAAGTAGTCATTGTGCATGGATTTGCTTGCTAAACTTTTATATCAATGGTCTTTGTTTGGCATACATTTTCAAGTAAAATAAAATCATGCATGGAATTGCCCCTATTCCATTTAGGCCTTTGTCCTATGCTGTAATGCCCATACATTTTCTCAACAAATGATCATTGGGTCAGTGCCACTGGAAAGTGTTTTGGGGAAATAATATCCTCTTTCAAGCTATATGCACATCATATTGTGCAATTCGTGTCTCCCCTTTTCGTAGGCCTAGACTAGATGGTTGCATTCAAGACAAGGTCGTTTTTATTGATCTGTTTATAAAAGGCCATATTTTTCCCACGCAAAGAAAAGAGAAGAAACGTCTCTGATACAGCATATCCACTATGCTATGTCCATATTTACTATGCCACTATGCAGTCAGCCATACACAGTGATTAGACTTAGTTATATTTATAGCCTAAATTAACACTATCCAGTCTACTCATCACATTAGGAATAAACTCAGCAAAAAAAGAAACGTCCTCTCACTGTCAACTGCGTTTATTTTCAGCAAACTTAACATGTGTAAATACTTGTGAAAACATAAGATTGAACAACTGAGACATAAACTGAACAAGTTTCACAGACATGTCACTAACAGAAATGGAATAATGTGTCCCTGAGCAAAGGGAGGGTCAAAATAAAAAATAACAGTCAGTATTTGGTGTGGCCACCAGCTGCATTAAGTACTGCAGTGCGTCTGCTCCTCATGGACTGTACCAGATTTGCCAGTTCTTGCTGTGAGATGTTACCCCACTCTTCCCCCAAGGCACCTGCAAGTTCCCAGACATTTCTGGGGGGAATGGCCCTAGCCCTCACCATCCGATCCAACAGGTCCCAGACGTACTCAATGGGATTGAGATCCGGGCTCTTCGTTGGCCATGGCAGAACACTGACATTTCTGTCTTGCAGGAAATCACGCACAGAACGAGCAGTATGGCATGGCTGGTGGCATTGTCATGCTGGAGGGTCATGTCAGGATGAGATTACAGGAAGGATACCACATGAGGGAGGAGGATGTCTTCCCTGTAACGCACAGTGTCGAGATTGCCTGCAATGAGAACAAGCTCAGTCCAATGATGCTGTGACACACTGCCCCAGACCATGACGGACCCTCCAACTCCAAATCGATCCCGTTCCAGAGTACAGGCCTCGGTGTAACGCTCATTCCTTCGACGATAAACGCCAGTCCTGTCTGGTCCAGCGACGGTGGGTTTGTGCCCATAGGCGACGTTGTTGCCAGTGATGTCTGGTGAGGACCTGCCTTACAACAGGCCTACAAGCCCTCAGTCCAGCCGCTCTCAGCCTATTTGCAGACAGTCTGAGCACTGATGGAGGGATTGTGCTTTCGGTTGTAACTTGGGCAGTTGTTGTTGCCATCCTGTACCTGTCCCGCAGGTGTGATGTTCAAATTTACCTATCCTGTGCATTTGTTGTTACACGTGGTCTGCCACTGCGAGGACAATCAGCTGTCCGTCCTGTCTCCCTGTAGTGCTGTCTTAGGCGTCTCACAGTACGGACATTGCAATATATTGCCCTGGCACATCTGCAGTCCTCATGCCTCCTTGCAGCATGCCTAAGGCACATTCATGCAGATGAGCAGGGACCCTGGGCATCTTTCTTTTGGTGTTTTTCCAGAGTCAGCAGAAAGGCCTCTTTAGTGTCCTAAGTTTTCATAACTGTGATCTTAATTGCCTACTGTCTGTAAGCTGTTAGTGTTTTAACGACCGTTCCACAGGTGCATGTTCATTAATTATTTATGGTTCATTGAACAAGCATGGGAAACAGTGTTTAAACCCTTTTACAATGAAGATCTATGAAGTTATTTCGATTTTTACAAATTATCTTTGAAAGACACGGTCCTGAAAAAGGGATGTTTCTTTTTTTGCTGAGTTTAGTAGCCTTACATTAGTCTACAAATGCGATAAAAGCATGCATGTTTATTGTAAAGGTGCATTACATGCAAATACACTACATGTCCAAAAGAATGTGGACACCTGCTTCTCGAATATCTCATTCTAAAATCATGGGCATTAATATGGAATTAGTTCCCCCTTTGCTGCTATAACAGCCTACACTCTTCTGGGAAGGCTTTCCACTAGATGTTGGAACATTGCTGCAGGGACTTGCTTCCATTCAGCCACGAGCATTAGTGAGGTCGGGCACTGATGTCGGGCGATTTAGGCCTGGCTCGCAGTCTGCGTTTGAATTCTTTCCAAAAGTGTTCGATGTGGTTAACGTCTGGGCTCTGTACAGGCCAGTCAAGTTATTCCACACCGATCTCGACAATCAATTTTTCTATGGACCTTACTTTGTGCACATGGCCATTGTCATGCTGAAACAGGAAAGGGCCTTCCCCAAACTTTTGCCACAATGTTGGAAACACAGAATCATCTAGAATGTCATTGTATGCTGTAGAGTTAAGATTTCCCTTCACTGGATCTAAGAGTCCTAGCACGAACTATGAAAAACAGCCCCAGACCATTACTTTGCAGTTGGTATTATGGATTCGGGCAGGCAGTGTTCTTTTGGCATCCGCCAAACCCAGATTCGTCCGTCAGACTGCCAGATGGTGAAGCGATCACTCTAGAGAACGTGTTTCCACTGCTCCAGAGTCCAATGGTGGTGAGCTCTACACCACTCCAGCTGACACTTGGCCTTTCGCATGGTGATCTTAGGCTTGTGTGCATCTGCTTGGCTATGGAAACCCATTTCATGAAGCTCCTGACGAACAGTTCTTGTGCTGACGTTGCTTCCAGAGGAACTCGGTAGTGAGTGTTACAACCAAGAACAAACTATTTTTTACGCGCTTCAGCACCATTTGTCCCGTTCTGTGAGCTTGAGGAGCCTACCACTTCGCGGCTGAGCCACTGTTGCTCCTAGATGTTTCCACATCACAATAACAGCCCTTACAGTTGACCGGGGCAGCTCTAGCAGGGCAGAATTTTGACAAACTGACTTGTTGGAAAGGTGGCATTGTATGACTGTGCCACGTTAAATGCCACTGAGCTCTTCAGTAAGGCAATTCTACTGACAATGCTTGTCTTAGGAGATTGCATGGCTGTGTGCTCTATTTTATACACCTTTCAGCAACGGGTGCGGTTGAAATAGCCGAAATACACTAATTTGAAGGGGTGTCCACATACTTTTGTATAGACAGTGCCTTCGGGAAGTATTCAGCCTTTTTCCACATTACGTTACATCCGTATTCTAAAATGATTCAAATAATTCCTCAGCTATCTATACACAATACCTCATAATGACAAAGTGAAAACAGGTTTTTAGACATTTTTGCAAATGTATTAAAAACAAAAAAAACTGAGGTGAGCTCAGGTGCTTCCTGTTTACATGGATTATCCTTGATGTTTCTACAACTTGATTGGAGTCCACCTGTGGTAAAGTCAATTGATTGTACATGATTTGGAAAGGCACACACCTGTCTATATAAGGTCCCACAGTTGACAGTGCTTGTCAAAGCAAAAACCAAGCCATGAGGTCAACGGAATTGTCCGTAGAGCTCCGAGACAGGATTGTGTCGAGGCACAGAACTGGGGAAGGGTACCAAAACATTTCAGCATTGAAGGTCCCCAAGAACACAGTGGCCTCCAACATTCTTAAATTAATTAAGATTGGAACCACCAAGACTTCCTAGAGCTGTCCGCCCGGCCAAACTGAGCAATCAGGGGAGAAAGGCCTTGTCCAAGAACCCGATGGTCACTCTGACAAAGCTCTAGAGTTCTGTGGAAATGGGAGAACCTTCCAGAAGGACAACCATCTCTGCAGCAGTCTACCAATTTTGGCCTTTATGGTAGCGTGGCCAGATGGAAGCCACTCCTCAGTAAAAGGCACATGACAGCCCACTTGGAGTTTGCCAAAAGGCACCTAAAGGACTCTGACCATGAGAAACAGCATCATGCTGTGGGGATGTTTTTCAGGTGCAGGGACTGGGAGACTAGCTCAGACTGGGGCGAAGGTTCACCTTCCAACAGGAGAACGACCCTAAGCACATAGCCAAGACAACACAAGAGTTGCTTTGGGACAAGTCTCTCAATGTCCTTGATTGGCCCAGCCAGAGCCTGGACTTGAACCCGATCGAACATCTCTGGAGATTGATGAGAAAATAAAATAATTTAATACATTTTATAATAAGACTGTAACCTAAGAAAATGTGGGAAAAGTCTGAATACTGTCTGAAGGCACTGTATAGTGTAGCTTCCCCAAAGCTTCAAAATCAAACGCCTGCTAGATAGCTAGACTACAAGCTATCTAGCTCTAATGTTGGCCAACTTAATCTTGTTGTTAACATCTGGGTGGCATAACAGCTAAACTAAACTTGAATTTAGACGTATCGTTGATGAAATGATCGGAGCAGACCCTGTACTGACAACTGTCTGGGTTCAGGTCTTAATGGGGAAAAAGGTGTCTTTTTTTGTCAGTTGTCTTTCCTGCCTTGTTAGAACATCCAAATACGGCACAGAAATTGACCATGGTAATTAATCAAGTAGTTTTAGGCACTGTTACCATGCAGCTTGGAGTAGCTGTTGTTGTCGGAATAATTGATTTATTGATCTTCCAACATGGCCGCCAGGAGGCATTGTAGGTCACCTGGCAACCCTCTATATTAAATCATATTTTAATCTAGTTATATCTAGTTGGGTTTCTTCTAGTTAATATAATTCAATCTACTTTGAAGGCGACTGTGAAAGTGATGGGATAATTGAAGGAGTCAGGACTTCAGCTTCATGGCCCCAGAAAGCCTAGTTCACTTCAGGGCCCATTGCAATAAAACCTGAACAATTGCAATAGAAATTTTACTCAAGTCGACGTTCTCCTTGTGACGTGCAATTCTCCAGAGTACACTGCTATTTCTCTATCTCTATCTTCTAAAGGCACTGACTTTTGGAGACATTTGGAGAACGCCATAAAAATAACGACGAGGTTGCGCTTCATCCATCCGCGAACACTGTGTCCCAGCTAATGACTTGTTGTTTTGTTTGTTGTCGTTGTTTGATTTCTGTCTTCCCTTTTCATCATTTTTTTCATTATTTTTCATGTCATCTGTCCACACTGTGGGGTGAAGTGCTGACAACGTGCCTTTTTGCAGAGTGGCTGCGCTGGTAGTCATTTAAAATCCATAACTGTATAAAAGGGGTCTCATTGAGACAAATGAGAGTGTTGCCTGTGGTATTACATCTAATGAGGGGCCTCTGCTCTGTTTGCACAGCACCGTCCTCCTCCTAATGAAGTAGCAATATGGCTGCCTTTTATTAAAGCATTTCATGAGTCGACTGCGGATGTCTCATAGAAATGCTCTCTATCTCATTGAAATGTCCCCACACGCACACACACACGTCCCCACACACACACACACTCTATAATTACTGGAGTGGTCATAAATCCCCCTTTTGTACGACAGATTTGTACCTTGTCAGCTCAGGGGTTTGAACTTGCAACCTTCCGGTTACTAGTCCAACGCTCTAACCACTAGGCTACCCTGCCGACCACTCAGTGGGCAGTTTATTAGGTACACCACCCCATTCACGAAATTGGTTCGCTCCTACAAACAGTGAGTCACTTGGCAGACAGGCATTGAGACATTCACTTACCTAAGCGACTTTGAGTGTGGTACGATCGTCGGTGCCAGTGTGTGCCGCTTCCAGTATCTCAGAAATGTCCGGCCTCCTGGGCTTTTCACACACGATAGTTGCGTCCTGCTGATGGTAGAGTCAGGATGAGGCACACAGGATGAGGCGTAAGCAGCATGAGTCCATGGCCCCATCCTGCCTGGTGTCAATGGTACAGGCTGGTGGCAGTGGTGCAATGGTGTAGGGAATGTTTTCATGGCACACGTTAGGTCCCTTGATCAAAATCAAATCAAATTGTATTGGTCACATACACATATTTAGCAGATGTTATTGCGGGTGTAGCTAAATTATTGTGCTCCTAGCTCCAACAGTGCAGTAATATCTAGCAATACACAACAATACACACAATACCAATTGAGCAACATTTACATCCCCCCGAATAATTCAGTCTCTTCTGGAAGCAAAGTGGGGGTCCGACCCGATACTTGATGGGTGTACTTCATAAACTGTGTGTGTACATTTGCTATTATCGCTTTAAAAAAAACAAGAAGATCAAAATTTCATACTGCAGCATTTTCTCTTTTTATGTGGTGGCCACATTTTGTTGCTACTGAGGTTTTATTATTGTAGGAACTTGAATACATGCATAAAGACCCTGTGAGGGCAGTGAGTGATTGGGAGGTGTGCAGTGGAAGGAGACCCTGTGAGGGCAGTGAGTGATTGGGAAGTGTGCAGTGGAAGGAGACCCTGTGAGGGCAGTGAGTGATTGGGAAGTGTGCAGTGGAAGGAGACCCTGTGAGGGCAGTGAGTGATTGGGAAGTGTGCAGTGGAAGGAGACCCTGTGAGGGCAGTGAGTGATTGGGAGGTGTGCAGTGGAAGGAGACCCTGTGAGGGCAGTGAGTGATTGGGAGGTGTGCAGTGGAAGGAGACCCTGTGAGGGCAGTGAGTGATTGGGAAGTGTGCAGTGGAAGGAGACCCTGTGAGGGCAGTGAGTGATTGGGAGGTGTGCAGTGGAAGGAGACCCTGTGAGGGCAGTGAGTGATTGGGAGGTGTGCAGTGGAAGGAGACCCTGTGAGGGCAGTGAGTGATTGGGAGGTGTGCAGTGGAAGGAGACCCTGTGAGGGCAGTGAGTGATTGGGAGGTGTGCAGTGGAAGGAGACCCTGTGAGGGCAGTGAGTGATTGGGAAGTGTGCAGTGGAAGGAGACCCTGTGAGGGCAGTGAGTGATTGGGAAGTGTGTGGTGGAAGGAGACCCTGTGAAGTGCTGAAGGGAATAGAGACTCGGAGACACAGGAGATTGTCCTGTTGATTGGCGTGTCTATCTTCCCTTCATCCATCCGGCCCCCCTCCATCTCATTTAGTTTGGAGGAAGTGGAAATGTGTGGTCGAGTGTGTTTGTGCAAGTGTGAGTGTGTGCATGTGTGTGTGAACATTGTGGGTGTGTGTGTGCCCCTACATGCCTGTTTGAGAATGTGACCATCTTGTCAGGGAACCGTTCCTGGGCCCAATTATCTGTGGCCAAACTGAGCCCATCGAGGCTGGAGGTAAGTCCACCAAGCCCCTGTGAGCTACCATCGCTCCACTCCCCACAACCCGTCTGGCCCTATTGATGTTAGCAGGCAGGGTCTGGAGAATAAGTGCTGCGAGGCAGTATATCAGATCGGTTTGATGTACTGAGTGAAAAGGAGGGTTGGATGGTTGGAGCTCAGAGATGGAAGGGGGTTGGGTTGCCAGGTCGGAGTTCAGAGATGAAGGGGGGTTGGGTTGCCAGGTTGGAGTCTCTGGGAAGGGGAGGCCCCAGGTGTGGCGAGTCCCAGCCAGGGAGGCAGGAAGTGTCAGGGTAGCACAGAGCTCAGCTCTGACACACACACACACACACACACACACACACACACACACACACACACACACACACACACACACACACACACACACACACCACACACACACACACACACACACACACACACACACACACACACACACACACACACACACACACACACACACACACACACACACACACAACCAGTACTACTGTTATGAGGTTGGGATGGAGAGGGCTGGGGGGTGGGGGAAGTTACAGCAATTAAAACTAAGGTGTAGTCCACAGGGGTTTAGTGGGGGGGGCAATAAGGCAAATCGCACGACAACTTGCACTCGGGGACAGGGCACACACACACACACTACATCCCTCCATCCATCTCCTCCCCTTCGAGATCTGTTTCCTATTCCTGGGGCTGAATGGCTAAGCTGTCCATGTGCCTCAATAATGATAGATGATTATTGCTCTCCGGACACATGACGATGTAGGCGCTTGTTAAAACGAACAACCCCATCATTTCTGTGAAATAGCTTCTCTGCATCATTCTGAGTGACAAATTCTAATAGATGCTTTCCTATGCAAGTGCTTGGCTACTTATGCTATTAATACTACTACTACATAGTCTAGTGACTATTATAATTGTGTATGATACCACTTACAATGAAGGAGGTTTTATTGTTTTATAAGTTTCTCTCCTGTATTTTTTTCATCTTTAGTTTGTTGTTTTGTGAGGGCTTAGATGTCTCAGCCTTTCATCTGTCTTTTCTAGTGTGCTGTTTGCAAGTGTTTTAAGTCCTTGTTGTTTTATTAGGAGGCTATGTAATGCACTACTTCATTTAATATACATACTGTATTTGCATGTGTTTCTAGTTTTTACTGAATGTGTGTGTGTGTGTGTGTGTGTGTGTGTGTGTGTGTGTGTGTGTGTGTGTGTGTGTGTCTCTCTCAGTTTTGTATGCATGTAACACACATTTAAAAAGTAAGTAATCCTTCCATTCTGACTCCCCTCCCAGTCGCATCACAAATGAACACATCATTTATCCGTTTCAAATGTCAACAACAAAAACATTTCCTGCCAATGGCAGGTGTTTGTCATGTACAGGGGAACTACACTAAGAACAATCCTTAGAAGACTTAGACTTATAGTAAGATCAAATCCATTTTGACATATTTCTTTAAATGCAATTGGTTTTATGGGAAATTAAATAACTAAACCCCATTCTCTGGTGAGAACGAGTGATCGGCGCTTCCCCATCCCAGTAGATAGGAGGAGTGGAATGACAGGCGGATCTGAAGTAGAGGGGTGGAGATGGTGCAGGTGCACACCCCTCCTTCTTCCCCCCATAGCTCTCAGCTGTTGAATCATTATTACAATGATTCATTAGAAATGGTATTGACAGGGCAAAGCCCCAGGCTTTTGACAGGGTAAAGCCCCTGGTGTTGGGAATGGTATTGACAGGGTAAAGCCCCATGGTGTTGGAAATGATATTGGCAGGGTAAAGCCCCTGGTTTTGGGAATGGTATTGACAGGGTAAAACCCCTGGTGTTGGGAATGGTATTGACAGGGTAAAGCCCCTGGTTTTGGGAATGGTATTGACAGGGTAAAACCCCTGGTGTTGGGAATGGTATTGACAGGGCAAAGCCCCAGGCTTTTGACAGGGTAAAGCCCCTGGAGTTGGGAATGGTATTGACAGGGTAAAGCCCCCAGAGTTGGGAATGGTATTGACAGGGTAAAGCCCCCGGAGTTGGGAATGGTATTGACAGGGTAAAGCCCCAGATGTTGGGAATGGTATTGACAGGGTAAAGCCCCATGGTGTTGGAAATGGTATTGGCAGGGTAAAGCCCATGATGTTGGGAATGGTATTGACAGGGTAAAGCCCCATGGTGTTGGAAATGGTATTGGCAGGGTAAAGCCCCTGGTTTTGGGAATGGTATTGACAGGGTAAAACCCCTGGTGTTGGGAATGGTATTGACAGGGTAAAGCCCCTGGTTTTGGGAATGGTATTGACAGGGTAAAACCCCTGGTGTTGGGAATGGTATTGACAGGGCAAAGCCCCAGGCTTTTGACAGGGTAAAGCCCCTGGAGTTGGGAATGGTATTGACAGGGTAAAGCCCCCAGAGTTGGGAATGGTATTGACAGGGTAAAGCCCCCGGAGTTGGGAATGGTATTGACAGGGTAAAGCCCCAGGTGTTGGGAATGGTATTGACAGGGTAAAGCCCCAGGTGTTGGGAATGGTATTGACAGGGTAAAGCCCCAGGTTTTGGGAATTGTATTGACAGGGTAAAGCCCCTGGTTTTGGGAATGGTATTGACAGGGTAAAGCCCCTGGAGTTGGGAATGGTATTGACAGGGTAAAGCCCCAGGTTTTGGGAATGGTATTGACAGGGTAAAGCCCCAGGTGTTGGGAATGGTATTGACAGGGTAAAGCCCCAGGTGTTGGGAATGGTATTGCCAGGGTAAAGCCCCAGGTGTTGGGAATGTTGGGAATGGTATTGACAGGGTAAAGCCCCAGGTGTTGGGAATGGTATTGACAGGGTAAAGCCCCAGGTGTTGGGAATGGTATTGACAGGGTAAAGCCCCAGGTGTTGGGAATGGTATTGACAGGGTAAAGCCCCAGGTGTTGGGAATGGTATTGACAGGGTAAAGCCCCATGGTGTTGGGAATGGTATTGACAGGGTAAAGCCCCATGGTGTTGGAAATGGTATTGGCAGGGTAAAGCCCCTGGTGTTGGGAATGGTATTGACAGGGTAAAACCCCTGGTGTTGGGAATGGTATAGACAGGGCAAAGCCCCAGGCTTTTGACAGGGTAAAGCCCCCAGAGTTGGGAATGGTATTGACAGGGTAAAGCCCCCGGAGTTGGGAATTTTATTGACAGGGTAAAGCCACTGGTGTTGGGAATGGTATTGACAGGGTAAAGCCCCTGGAGTTGGGAATGGTATTGACAGGGTAAAGCCCCAGGTGTTGGGAATGGTATTGACAGGGTAAAGCCCCAGGTGTTGGGAATGGTATTGACAGGGTAAAGCCCCAGGTGTTGGGAATGGTATTGACAGAGTAAAGCCCCAGGTGTTGGGAATGGTATTGACAGGGTAAAGCCCCAGGTGTTGGGAATGGTATTGACAGGGTAAAGCCCCAGGTGTTGGGAATGTTGGGAATGGTATTCACAGGGTAAAGCCCTAGGGTGTTGGGAATGGTATTGACAGGGTAAAGCCCCAGGTTTTGGGAATGGTATTGACAGGGTAAAGCCCCAGGTGTTGGGAATGGTATTGACAGGGTAAAGCCCCAGGTGTTGGGAATGGTATTGACAGGGTAAAGCCCCTGGTGTTGGGAATGGTATTGACAGGGTAAAGCCCCAGGTGTTGGGAATGTTGGGAATGGTATTGACAGGGTAAAGCCCCAGGTGTTGGGAATGGTATTGACAGGGTAAAGCCCCAGGTGTTGGGAATGGTATTGACAGGGTAAAGCCCCTGGTGTTGGGAATGGTATTGACAAGGTAAAGCCCCAGGTGTTGGGAATGTTGGGAATGGTATTGACAGGGTAAAGCCCCAGGTGTTGGGAATGGTATTGACAGGGTAAAGCCCCAGGTGTTGGGAATGGTATTGACAGGGTAAAGCCCCAGGTGTTGGGAATGGTATTCACAGGGTAAAGCCCCTGGAGTTTTCAGATTCCTGTATTGTGTTTCTGTTGGGAGTCTTGTATAAGCCAGGCTTGGGGAAATGAAAGGGATTCAGAAGAGCCTAAATCAATTGAAATGAGGATGAGAATAGAACATGATGAATTTGTTTCGTTAGATCGTCTTGAGGTCACAGAATTTGTGCACAATGTTAAAGAAATGTAATTATAATTCAATTCCAGATTTGAAAGAATGATCTTAATATTTAGCCTACCACCACTTAGGCTAATAGCCTATCTTGCCTTGCTATCCTGAAAGGCCCTGAGTGAATGGTTCATCATTCTGTGATTGTTTACAGCCTAGGCTGTAGGATTGCCAACGCCAACCTTCTAGGTCTGACCTGAACCATAATCTCCCAGAATTTAGCATTTTGAGAGATTTTTCTAATGTTGGTACGTGGAATTATACATGAAATCTTTGAGAATTTTCAGAATCTGGCAACCCTATGATTTGTATTTCCTGAGGGGGGTGTGGGTTCAGGCTCTTTAAAAAAAATGGTATTGAAAATAATACCTTCTGTATTTCGAAAAACCCGGTATAAACGGTATATCGCCCAAGCCTAGTTTAGTCTCATGTTTCCTGAGGGGTGTGTGGGTTCAGTCTCATATTTCCTGAGGGGTGTGTGGGTTCAGTCTCATATTTCCTGTGGGGTGTGTGGGTTCAGTCTCATATTTCCTGAGGGGTGTGTGGGTTCTGTCTCATATTTCCTGAGGGGTGTGTGGGTTCAGTCTTATATTTCCTGAGGGGTGTGTGGGTTCAGTCTCATATTTCCTGAGGGGTGTGTGGGTTCAGTCTCATATTTCCTGAGGGGTGTGTGGGTTCAGTCTCATATTTCCTGAGGGGTGTGTGGGTTCAGTCTCATATTTCCTGAGGTGTGTGTGGGTTCAGTCTCATATTTCCTGAGGGGTGTGTGGGTTCAGTCTCATATTTCCTGAGGGTGTGTGGGTTCAGTCTCATATTTCCTGAGGGGTGTGTGGGTTCAGTCTCATATTTCCTGAGGGGTGTGTGGGTTCAGTCTCATATTTCCTGAGGGTGTGTGGGTTCAGTCTCATATTTCCTGAGGGGTGTGTGGGTTCAGTCTCATATTTCCTGAGGTGTGTGTGGGTTCAGTCTCATATTTCCTGAGGGGTGTGTGGGTTCAGTCTCATATTTCCTGAGGGGTGTGTGGGTTCAGTCTCATATTTCCTGAGGGGTGTGTGGGTTCAGTCTCATATTTCCTGAGGGGTGTGTGGGTTCAGTCTCATATTTCCTGAGGGGTGTGTGGGTTCGGTCTCATATTTCCTCAGGTGTGTTTGTGTTCAGTCTTGGGTGACTCAGGCCATGACTCAGGCCCTGACTGGAACTGTTTGTTGCTAAATGGAACCGGCCAGCTTCATAAGCCCACGTTAGTCATCGGAGTGAGTCAGTAACCATCAGACTAGCTTTGCCCTTTCAGACCGCAGGCCAGCGTTTCTTGTCACAAATCTTGTTTTGGAGGCAGCTCTGCAGTGGTCACTAGCTGGCACAGTCACAATGTCATGAAATCTGATTTTTAAATCTAACCTTAACTCTAACATTTAACCACACTGCTAACCCTAATGCCTAACCTTAAATTAAGACCCATTTTTACAATTTAACCAATTTTGACTTTGCAGTTGGCCTATCTAAGAGGAAAACTCTTAGTTCTGCCTCGAGGACAAGAGTCATGACAATAAACGTCAACCTGCTTTCAGAGCAGGGAATCCAAGCCAAGGGAAAACACTTGATTCAAAACCTTATAAACTGTCACAAAGCTGTCTCCTCAGCTAGCCTGTAGACTATTTGCGGTTTGTGTCAAGTCGTTTGGCCTAATCTTTTGAGAGGGATCATGACAGTTTATGGCTTGGCTAATACTAGTAGAGAGGTCTAGTGAATAAGAGTTGGAGGTCAGTTTTACTGACAAAAAATTGTGTGTTATTATTTAACTTCCTCAGTTTCATAACAGATGTGTGTGTGTTTAATGCATGTGTGTGAATGTGCATGCTATATGTGTGCTGTTGTCATGGTGACATAGTTACATCAGTGCCTGTGCCTACCTCCCTCCCTCTCTTGAATTATTATTATATTTTCCCCTTTTTTCTCCCCAATTTGGTGATATCCAATTGGTAGTTACAGTCTTGTCTCATCGTTGCAACTCCCCTACGGACTCGGGAGAGGCGAAGGTTGAGAGCGGTGTGTCCTCTGAAACAAGACCCCGCCAAGCTGCACTGCATCTTGACACACTGCTCGCTTAACCCGGTAGCCAGCCGTACCAATGTGAACTCCAGTCTTTTTTATTATATCACACCTCGCTCCTCTCACCTTTCACTTGTTTTTCACCACACCTGAACCACCACCTGCCCACCGTGTCCCATGGTGGCCCCAAAGCATCATGGGAGCCAAGGCCTCACCCACCAGGTGCCACCGACTCACCCTCATCTGCTGCCATGGCGACCAGTGAGCTGAGTCAGTAATTGGTTGTCCACCCGGAGGTGGAGGTCTTGGGGGACTACAGGCTTGAAGCTCTCTGCTGCCTGGCACTCTTGTTTGTCCCTCCATCTGGTTCCACCAGGGCCTCAACACGGCTGTGGTAGCCCACCAGGGAGCAGTGCTAATTTCGTCAACAATAACTATGACGAATAATACTCGTCAACAACCTATTTTTCCATGCTAAAACTATGACGATAACAAGACGACATGCCCTGGGAAAAAACTATCTTACAAATGACTTTATATTTTAGTCAACGAAAATGTGACGAGGTGAGAATTTCACATGAGACTATGGACAGTTAATTTCACATGAACATTTTTATCCATGTTGTCCAATCAGAAGCATGCATGCAGAATATTTCATGCAATCCTCTCATTGGCAGAATGGACATCTTTCAGTTGCACGGTCTGATTGAGCTTTTCTGGGCAGCTCTCCCACACAGCTCCCAGGAGGTCACTTCAGTCACTCGTCAATCTGATGCGAAGGCAGGACACTGGACCTCTAAATAACCTCAACTAGAAACAATGTTTACTCTCTCTCTTACTTTCATGTAGGCTATTTATTTTTGATCACATCAGAAACTCTATTTTCCAGTGTGAACTGTTATTCATCTGTTGCTGCTCTCGCTCCACACTTTTTTCCTATGAGAAATGTTGACTATTATGAGTACAGTAATACTTCAGGCATTTTTGTAAAGCTCAAATGATCCTGTTTTCAAGGAAACCTCTGTTATTTACCCCCCTAAGGGTTATGATGGGGAGAAAATCTGAGCTGTAAATGGTTTAATCTGTAGCTAATGCTTTATAGCCTATATGCTTGTTTACGGTTGGCATTGGTTACAATCTGCCGCAATGTTGCCAGCTAAGGTATACCAGGCGATAGTAGGCCTAGTTGGACAAGGCTATCTGAATGTGCACGTGATGGAAGTTAGAGGTAGCCTAAATATTCATTATTTAATAGAAAAAATGCACACAATATTATGTGACTAACATTTCTCCAGAGTTTTAGTTGACTGAACAACTAAAACTAAAGAAGGATGACATGGCTAAAATGTAACTAAGACTAAAAGACATGTTAAAACTTAAACTAAACCTAAAATAGCTGCCAAAATGAGCACTGTCAGAGAGCACCCTGGCTGGGTATGACTCTCTCCTCTGTCTACCAAAAACCCAGGCCCCAGCCTGCTCTGTTGTTGTCCGGCCTAGTTGCTAGTCTTTTCTTTTCCCCTCTTTTTTCCCTCACTTCTTGCTCTATCACATAGCTCTCTCTCACTCCACCACTGTTTCTCTCTCTCTCTTTTTCCTTTTTTTGCTCTGTACGCTCGCTATTCCTTCTTTCTCTTCCTCTCACATCTCTCTCCCTCCCCCTCTGTCTGTCTTTGTTAGTTACCCCTTAGTCCCAGGGCCCTAATCCAGGGGTCCCGACTCCCCGTGTTGGAGGGACACAGCTGAGAGAGAGAGAGAGGTGGCCAGGCAAAGCCCCTGCCTGCCAGCCTTCTATCCCCTCTCCCCCTCACCTCTTGCCCCATGCTGATCTGTGATTCCCCTGGCCTCCCTAGTATCCCCCACCCACCCCCTTCTACCCGTTCCCCGCTGGTCCCCTTGGATCCTGCCGCTCGCTCCCCTTTCACTGTTGCCCATATGTTGGGGCAGCCCCCCCCCCCAGGGCCCTGTTAACACTGCTCAGACACACACACACCCCCCTCCCTACCCTACCCACCTCCTCAACCAAACTCCCACCACACCACCGCCGGCTTCATTTGTTGCCATTGTGTTCTTTTCTTTTTCCCACTCTTCCATTTTTAAAAATCCTCGCTGGTACAATTGTCTTTGATTGACCCGCTCCCCCTGTCAATGTCTCTCTCCTCTACTTCCTCTATCTCTCCTTCTCTCTGTCCTCTACTTCCTCTATCTCTCCTTCTCTGTGTCCTCTACTTCCTCTATCTCTCCTTCTCTCTGTCCTCTACTTCCTCTATCTCTCCTTCTCTGTGTCCTCTACTTCCTCTATCTCTCCTTCTCTGTGTCCTCTACTTCCTCTATCTCTCCTTCTCTCTGTCCTCTACTTCCTCTATCTCTCCTTCTCTCTGTCCTCTACTTCCTCTATCTCTCCTTCTCTGTGTCCTCTACTTCCTCTATCTCTCCTTCTCTCTGTCCTCTACTTCCTCTATCTCTCCTTCTCTCTGTCCTCTACTTCCTCTATCTCTCCTTCTCTCCCTCCTTTCTTTGTCCCCCTTTACACCTTAATAGATATTTTCCTTCACCTCCTTCTCTGCCCTCTGCCCTCATCTGTCTCTGATTTCTCCAGGCCATGCACTGTTATATGGTGTGGCGCAGTTAATACTTAGATTTATAGGCTCCTTTAGATGTATAAATGTTCTCTCTCTCTCTCTTCTCTCTCTCTCTCTTCCAACAGGAAACTCTTCAGACAGTCCCCAAGTTCTGCTTCCCCTTCAGTGTGGACAGGTACGTTTGTTATAACACACACACACACTCCCTCCCCTCACATCGTTTGTAATGCCGCACAGCCGGCAGCCGTGTTCTCCGGAAGCTTTTTGGAGAGTTTAAGGTCCTAGACCCCCATAACACACACACACACCACCCCTCTAGGGAAGTAATGTGTCTCTTCAGAGTGTGATTTACCAAACCCAGCTGGTGGCTAGGCCCGAGCTCTCTCCTGTCCCCCACTTGGTTGAGAGGGAGCTACTTTTAACTATGTTATTATGGCCTATCAAATACCCCCCTCCCAAGTACAAAAGTACATTTTAGAATTTGTCTCAGTAAACTAATACTAAATTATACTATAGTTCGTTTGTATCTCAGACTGACAACACATACAGTATGAGACTTAAAGGTACACTATATGCAGAAATCGCTCCACCATTTCTTGGTTGCTAAAATTCTAATAGTTTGCCTCATTTCTGTTTATGTGCCGAAATATCAAGTATAGTGTAGAGAATCATTGTACCATCTGAACCGCTGTGAAATATATTTTTAATAACCACAAAATATTGTATTTTCAACAGTTTGAAGCTGGTGTACAAAACCCAAAGTAACAGATGCAAAAACAAAACTCAAGACCGGGTAGCATAGAAAAGCACACGTAGAACTTACCTACCACTTCTTAGACTTGCTTTTAAATAAGAATGACATCTATAACTAGTTGAATTTGGTTGGGTCACCCAAAAAGTGACATATTGCAGCTTTAACTCCATAGCTACACACTAGCTTGCCCTATTCCTTAGCTTGACAGTTATCACACCTACAACAAGAGAGGTGGTTTGGTTACATGGAAACTGAATGTTCCCACCTCTTACACAGTTTCCACACAATATGCTACAACCTGCATCATTAGAGAGAGAACACTACTCTGGTGCTAGTGTAGTCCCTGAGTGCTATCGCCATCTACAGGAGAGATTAGGAATCACATGCATGGTGACTGCAGTCACCCCAGTCAATATCAACAGGAGTGACACATACAGTGGAGGAGAAGGCAGGGAGGCAGCGAGTGGGAGGAAAACTGTGTGTTTGTGTGTGTGAAGCTGTTTGACATTTCCTCCCGCGTCCGTCTCTTTCTCTTGACACTGGCTCTACTTGCTCATGTTGAGAAATCCATGGGTCAGAAGTAGCTTCACTATCATCTCCACACACACACACACACACACACACACACACACACACACACACACACACACACACACACACACACACACACACACACACACACACACACACACACACACACACACACACACACACACACACACACACACACACACAAGCATAAGCACACACAGCCCATTATTCCGACCTCTTGTCACACGAGAGAGAGAGAGAGTGAGAGGGAGAGAGAGGCTGCCCGCTAGGCTTCTATAGTTAGCCAGCTGACTCACGGCATTCTTGTCACCCCGGCTACTGGCCATGCCACACACCCATCCACACATCCATACAGCCACCCACACATCCACACATCCATATAGCCACCCACCCACACATCCATCCACACAGCCACCCACACATCCACACACCCACCCACCCACCCACCCACACATCCACACAGCCACCCACCCACCCACCCACCCATCCACACACCCACCCACATATCCACACAGCCACCCACCCATCCACACACCCACATATCCACCTACCCATCCACACAGCCACCCACCCACACATCCACACAGCCATTCACTACTATAGGGTGGAACACACAGTCAAGCTTACCCAATGCTTCCCAGTGGAAAACAGTTTGCGCATATACAGTGGCTCACAAAATTATTGACACCCTTGATAAAGATGTGTAATAATGAATGTATGAAGTAAATCATTTAAAGACTGAGCTATATGTATGCAAAAAAACATTTGGGAAATGTAATTATTTTATACTAATACAATTGCTCAGAGAAATAGGTTTTGTAATGCGTTTTTTTCTCAAAAAGTTAGGGGGCAAAATTTTTGACACCCCTAAAGATACTTAGTAAATAAAGTAGTCAAAAGTGTAGTATTTGGTTCCATATTCCTAGCACACAGTGACTACACCAAATCAAGCTTGTGACTACAAACTTGGATGCGTTTGGAGTTTGTTTTGGTTGTGTTTCAGATTATTTTGTGCCCAATAGGTGATCTGGATAGTCCTGAATGAATCGTGAATTATGATGAGTGAGAAAGTTACAGAGGGTCAAAGATTATACCCCCAGGACATGCTAACCTTCACCATTACCAATAACAGGGGAGGTTAGCATGTCTTGGGGGTATGATCTTTGACCCTCTAACTTTCATCATCATTCACAATGCATTCAGAATTATCCATAATCGTGGTAGAATCCACACGAATATAGAAGTGTTTACAATAAAAGTGACTCCAAAATGACATAATACATTATTTTTCATTCATTTCTATTGGGCACAAAATAATGTGAAACACAACCGAAACGAACTGCAAATGCATCCATAAGCTTGATGTAGTCATTGCGTGCTAGAAGTTTGTGACCAAATACAACTTTTTACTACTTCATTTATAAGAGTCTTTATGGTTGTCAATCATTTTGACACCTCTACATTTCGAGATGTTTTATTTTTTTTTGTAAAATAAAATCTCTTTCTCTGAGCAGTTGTATTAGTATAATATAATATAATTTCCCCATTTTTGGAGCATATAATATATCTTAGTATTTTGATCATTTACTTTATACAGTCATTATTGATTATTTTTTATTTGATTTATTTACATTTATTTAACCAGGCAAGTCAGTTAAGAACAAATTCTTATTTTCAATGACTGCCTAGGAACAGCGGGTTACCTGCCTGTTCAGGGGCAGAACGACAGATTTGTACCTTGTCAGCTCGGGGATTTGAACTTGCAACCTTTCGGTAACTAGTCCAACTCTCTAACCACTAGGCTACCCTGCTGCCCCTTATATTTATTAAGGGTGTCAATAATTTCGGACCCAACTGTATTACGACAAAATTTTGTAACGTTTTTGTGTTCTGCAGGGTTTGTTTTGTCTGTTAGAGCACACATATTTTTGGTAGCCGAAATCGACGCCCTTCGTCAGTGATTGGTCGGTCAACATTAGGGATTCTTCAATTAAGTGTGGCAAATGGTCTGAATACTTATTTATTCTGTTTTACATTTTTTATAAATGAGTTAAAATGTCTAAAAACCTCTTTTCGCTTTGTCATTATGGGGTATTGTGTGTAGATTGATGAGGGAAAAAATATTAAATCAATTTTAGAAGAAGGCTGTAACGTAATAAAATGTGAAAAAAGTCAAGGGGTCTGAATACTTTCCGAATGCACTCTGTTGGTGCGTACGACGTCTCAAGGAAGACCAACAGTAATATTGCCACTTCTTTCTAGTTATTCAACCTCATTTTTAAGGAAGTATGCAAGGCACAGACATTCACTTCACCTAGCCGAGTTCTACTAGGAGCAAACCTAACCTACAATGCGGACGCCTTCAGCCAACAACCCTCCTAATTGGACTGTTGCCCCTAGGTACTCTACCTACGATGCTAATACTGATAATGATGATAACATTAGCAATAATAACGTCACCTTTATACAGAAAGCCCTTTAAAGGACACGACTTCGTGTAAAACGAGAAGCCATGTATGAAAATGCCTCTTTCTTTCTCTCCTCCTGCTCGAATTCCTTCTGTCTCTCTACCTCCCCTTCTTTCTAGGCCAGATTACTGTTGAAAAGGACTTTTGATGTAAAAACTGCTTTATGGATAAATTTGATTGATTGGTTGCTTCCCATTCTCTCTGTGTGATGCAGTCTGTCGGTGAGCCAAGTGGGCCAGAACTTCACCTTTGTTCTGACGGACATCGAGAGCAAGCAGCGCTTTGGCTTCTGCCGCCTCTCCTCGGGGGCCCACAGCTGCTACTGCATCCTCAGGTGAGACCCCTTTGTGTGTGTGTTTGAGAGAGAGAGTTTCCTATATCGGCGTACCACAAGGTACAGTGTCGGCACCATTGAACTTGGATTTTTACATTTGAATCATTTAGCAAACTCTCTTATCCAGCGACTTACAGGAGCAATTAATAGAACAGAGAATTGTGTGTTCTGGGGGGGTATGCATCATACTGCATTATACATGTTGTTTTTAAGTCAGTTGTGACTAGTGGATATTCTGCATCATCATATCAGAGAAAAAGCAAAGGGAGAGAGACAGCTAAGTGGCCTTGGCAAAAGTGGTGCTACAGGACAGGACAGGTTTGGACAGAACAGAACAGGTTATGTATGACAGGACAGAACAGGACAGATTAGGACAGGGCATGTTAGGATGGTCCATGTTAAGACAGAACAGGACAGAACATGTTAGAACAAGACGAATTAGGACAGGACAGGTTAGGACTGGTTAGGACAGAACAGGTAGGAATGGACAGAACAGGACAGGTTCGGACAGGACAGGACAAGCATTACAGAGGGTCCTATGGACTCTTAAATCTGAGTCGTGACTGTACCTTCACCAGTGGCTTTTCACATTCTCTGTGGGCAGAAGTCAGGCCGTGTTCTCTGTTCATACACACACACTCACTCACTCTCTATCTCAAACATTCTCTCAAACGCATACTGAATGCAAGATCACCCTACATTCTACCAAGTCATCCTTTGTTGACCACCAATGGGCTCCCGAGTGGCGCAGTGGTCTACGGCACTGCATCTTAGTGCTAGAGGTGTCACTACAGACACCCTGGTTAGAATCCAGGCTGTATCACAACCAGACGTGATTGGGAGTCCCATAGGGCAGCACACAATTGGCCCAGCGTTGGCCAGGGTAGGCCGTCATTGTAAATAAGAATTTGTTCTTAACTGACTTTCCTAGTTAAGTAAATAGCGCATGATTTGCGGACGGCCATTTGGCCTGTGTCTTGGTGGGGGGTGGTGAGTCTGGAGGGAAGTGATCCTGGGTCTTGGTGGTGGGTGGTGAGTCTGGAGGGAAGTGACCCTGGGTCTTGGTGGGGGGTGGTGAGTCTGGAGGGAAGTGACCCTGGGTCTTGGTGGGGGGTGGTGAGTCTAGAGGGAAGTGACCCTGGGTCTTGGTGGGGGTGGTGAGTCTGGAGGGAAGTGACCCTGGGTCTTGGTGGGGGTGGTGAGTCTGGAGGGAAGTGACCCTGGGTCTTGGTGGGGGGTGGTGAGTCTAGAGGGAAGTGATCCTGGGTCTTGGTGGTGGGTGGTGAGTCTGGAGGGAAGTGACCCTGGGTCTTGGTGGGGGGTGGTTAGCCTAGAGGGAAGTGACCCTGGGTCTTGGTGGTGGGTGGTGAGTCTGGAGGGAAGTGACCCTGGGTCTTGGTGGTGGGTGGTGAGTCTGGAGGGAAGTGACCCTGGGTCTTGGTGGTGGGTGGTGAGCCTAGAGGGAAGTGATCCTGGGTCTTGGTGGGGGGTGGTGAGTCTGGAGGGAAGTGACCCTGTGTCTTGGTGGGGGGTGGTGAGTCTGGAGGGAAGTGACCCTGGGTCTTTGTGGGGGGTGGTGAGTCTGGAGGGAAGTGACCCTGGGTCTTGGTGGTGAGTCTGGAGGGAAGTGACCCTGGGTCTTGGTGGTGAGTCTGGAGGGAAGTGACCCTGGGTCTTGGTGGGGGGTGGTGAGTCTGGAGGGAAGTGACCCTGGGTCTTGGTGGTGGGTGGTGAGTCTGGAGGGAAGTGACCCTGGGTCTTGGTGGGGGGTGGTGAGTCTGGAGGGAAGTGACCCTGGGTCTTGGTGGGGGTGGTGAGTCTGGAGGGAAGTGACCCTGGGTCTTGGTGGTGGGTGGTGAGTCTGGAGGGAAGTGACCCTGGGTCTTGGTGGGGGGTGGTGAGTCTGGAGGGAAGTGACCCTGGGTCTTGGTGGTGGGTGGTGAGTCTGGAGGGAAGTGACCCTGTGTCTTCGTGGGGGGTGGGGAGCCTAGAGGGAAGTGACCCTGGGTCTTGGTGGGGGGTGGTGAGTCTGGAGGGAAGTGACCCTGGGTCTTGGTGGTGGGTGAGTCAGTCTGGAGGGAAGTGACCCTGGGTTTTGAGTCTGGGGGTGACCCTGGGTGGTGGGGGCCTAGGGGAAGTGGTCTTGGTGGTGGGTGGAGTCTGGAGGGAAGTGACCCTGGGTCTTGGTGGTGGGTGGTGAGTCTGGAGGGAAGTGACCCTGGGTCTTGGTGGGGGGTGGGGAGCCTAGAGGGAAGTGACCCTGGGTCTTGGTGGTGGGTGGTGAGTCTGGAGGGAAGTGACCCTGGGTCTTGGTGGTGGGTGGTGAGTCTGGAGGGAAGTGACCCTGGGTCTTGGTGGTGGGTGGTGAGTCTGGAGGGAAGTGACCCTGGGTCTTGGTGGGGGGTGGTGAGCCTTGAGGGAAGAAACAACACTTCAAGACCTGAGGATGTGGCCTGATTGTTAGTGTGTTTGCACATACTCCTGTGTGTGCTAGTTTTATCGGTGTGTGTGTTTTAGTTATTATTATAATTTTTGGGGGGCTCATCCACCACTCCCCCTCTTCGGAGGACAAAAATAAACGTTGTTTTTACATCTTTTTCTTTTGTTGTTACATGTCCATTCTACACACATTTTACAGTAGTTATATAGCAACATAAAGTCATTTGATACATTTCATATACAGTCGTGGCCAAAAGTTTTGAGAATGACACAAATATTAATTTCCACAAAGTTTGCTGCTTCAGTGTCTTTAGATATTTTTGTCAGATGTTACTATGGAATACTGAAGTATAATTACAAGCATTTCATAAGTGTCAAAGGCTTTTATAGACGATTACATGAAGTTGATGCAATAGTCAATAGTTGACCCTTCTTTTTCAAGACCTCTGCAATCCGCCCTGGCATGCTGTCAATTAACTTCTGGGCCACATCCTGACTGATGGCAGCCCATTCTTGCATAATCAATGCTTGGGGTTTGTCAAGGTTTGTGGGTTTTTGTTTGTCCACCCACCTCTTGAGGTTTGACCACAAGTTCTCAATGGGATTAAGGTCTGGGGAGTTTCCTGGTCATGGACGCAAAATATTGATGTTTTGTTCCTCGAGCCACTTAGTTATCACTTTTGCCTTATGGCAAGGTGTTCCATCATGCTGGAAAAGGCATTGTTCGTCACCAAACTGTTCCTGGATGGTTGGGAGAAGTTGAGATGCACTCACCTTTCTGCTGCCATTCCTGAGCAAGCTCTGTACTGGTGGAACCCCGATCCCGCAGCTGAATCAACTTTAGGAGATGGTTCTTGGCGCTTGCTGGGCTTTCTTGGGCGCCTTGAAGCCTTCTTCACAACAATTGAACCACTCTCCTTGAAGGTCTTGATGATCCGATAAATGGTTGATTTAGGTGCAGTCTTACTGGCAGCAATATCCTTGCCTGTGAAGCCCTTTTTGTGCAAAGCAATGAAGACGGCACGTGATTCCTTCCAGGTAACCATGGTTGACAGAGGAAGAACAATAATTCCAATGCACCACCCTCCTTTTGAAGCTTCCAGTCTGTTATTCAAACTCAATCAGCATGACAGTGATCTCCAGCCTTGTCCTCGTCAACACTCATACCTGTGTTAACGAGAGAATCACTGACATGATGTCAACTGGTCCTTTGTGGAAGGGCTGAAATGCATTGGAAATGTTTTTTGGGGATTCAGTTCATTTGCATGGCAAAGAGGAACTTTGCAATTAATTGCAATTCATCTGATCACTAAAATCCCGGAGTATATGCAAATTGCCATCATACAAGCTGAGGCAGCAGACTTTGTGAAAATTAATTTTTGTGTCATTCTCAAAACTTATGGCCATGACTGTACATTACATCTAGATGGATAGTACTGATACATTATTTGGTCATAACTATTATGAGCTTTGTGTGTGTGTGACCTGAGAATAGGGCCTGATTTTGTGTGTGTATTTATGTGTATCTAGTTTTATCTGTGTGGGTGTGTTTATGCACACATGTCACTCTGATGGAGCAGCAGCTGTAGTATCTCCACCGGTTAGAGAGCCAAGCCACCACCGCTTTGGGTAAAGGCCGGAAAACGTTCCCGGATATCCCATCACTCGGGTGCTTTGAAATCCGACCACTCCAACCTTAATGTTTTGTCTCTGACTAGTAATTCCTTTGTGGTCCAGAGGCCACCCCTTCCCCTCTCTACTGATTTCTGTCTCTGTGTATGCTGGAAGAAGTACCTGGATCAGTAGGGGGTATATATGTGTTGTTCAAAAACTAGGGACTATTTTAAAATAATTACAGTAATGTGAGAATCCGTTGCTCTCTTTCAGTCTCAGAGCTATTTCTCTCTTTCTTTTTCACTTGATTGATATCTGCAGTTCTATTTTTATCTTTCTCTTTTCATCCCCCCTTCTTATCTCTTTCTCTCTCTCCTCCCTTCTCTCTGTCTCACCCCCCCTTCTTTCTCTCTGTCTCTCTCTCTCTGTCTGTTTCTCTCTGTTTCTCTCTCTCTCTTTCTCTCTCTCTGTCTCTCTCTCTCTGTTTTCTCTCTCTCTCTCTCTCTCTCTCTGTCTCTCTCTCTCTCTCTGTTTCTCTCTCTCTCTCTCTGTTTCTCTCTCTCTCTCTCTCTCTCTCTCTCTCTCTCTCTCTCTCTCTCTCTCTCTCTCTCTCTCTCTCCTCTCTCTCCTCTCTCTCTCTGTCTCTCTCTCTCTCTCTGTCTCTCTCTCTGTTTCTCTCTCTCTTCTCTCTCTCTCTGTTTCTCTCTCTCTGTTTCTCTCTCTGTTTCTCTCTCTGTTTCTCTCTCTCTCTTCTCTCTCTCTCTCTCTCTCTCTCTCTCTCTCTCTCTCTCTCTCTCTCTCTCTCTCTCTCTCTCTCTCTCTCTCTCTCTCTCTCTCTCTCTCTCTCTCTCTCTCTCTCTCTCTCTCTCTCTCTCTCTCTCTCTCTCTCTCTCTCTCTCTCTCTCTCTCTCTCTCTCTCTCTCTCTCTCTCTCTCTCTCTCTCTCTCTCTCTCTCTCTCCTGTCAATGTACACAGCTAATCTAACCAGTCTCAAACGCAGGATGTACATACAGTAGTCAGGCTAGAGGCATGTACACAGAACAAAAATACAAACGCAACATGCAACAATTTCAAAGATTTTACTGAGTTACAGTTCATATAAGAACATCACTCAATTGAAATAATTTCTTTAGGCCCTAATCTATGGATTTGACATGACTGGGAATACAGATATGCATCTGTTGGTCACAGATACCTTAAATAAATGGTAGGGGCATGGATCAGAAAACCAGCCAGTATCTCATCTGACCACCACTTGCCTCATGCTGTGCGACATATCTACTTCGCATAGAGTTGATCAGGCTGTTGATGGTGGCTTGTGGAATGTTGTCCCGCTCCTTTTTAATGAAGTTGCTGGATATTGTCGAGAACTGGAACACCCTGTCGTACACATCGATTCAGAACATCCCAAACATGCTCAATGGGTAACATGTCTGGTGAGTATGCAGGCCATTGAAGAAGTACATTTTCAGATTCCAGGAATTGTGTACAGATCCTTGCCACATAGGGCCGTGCATTATCATGCTGATACATGAGGTGATGGCGGCGGTAGAATGGCACGGCAATGGGCCTTAGGATTTTGTCACGGTATCTCTGTGCATTTAAATTGCCATCAATAAAATTAAATTGGGTTCATTGTCCATAACCCCACCGCCACAATGGGGCACTCTGTTCACAACTTTGACATCAGCAAACCGCTCGCCCACACGATGCCATACACGTGGTCTGTGGTTGTGATACCGGTTGGACGTACTGCCAAATTCTCTAAATGACGTTTGGTAGAGAAATTAACATTAAATTCTCTGACAACCGCTCTGGTGGACATTCCTGCGGTCAGCATGCCAATTGCACGCTCCCTTCAAAACTTGAGACATCTGTGACATTGTGTTCTGTGACAAAACTGCACATTTTGGTGGCCTTTTATTGCCCCAGCACAAGGTGCACCTGTGTAATGATCATGCTGTTTAATCAGCTTCTTGATATGACACACCTGTCAGGTGGATGGATTATCTTGGCAAAGTAGAAATGCTCACTTACACGGATTTAAACAAATTAGTGCACAACATTTTAGAGAAATAAGCATTTTGTGCATATGGAACATTTCTCTGATCTTTTATTTCAGCTCATGAATCATGGGATTAACACTTTAAATGCGTTTATATTTTTGGTCAGTGTATTTAGAGAGTATGGAAATGTAGGTTTCTGCTTTATGATGTATTTACATGACACTTCAACATTCTATGGCAGCCATGTTAGCTCCCCATTAACATGACATGAGGAATATTCTAACAATGCTATGTAACTGAATGTCTGGAATTAGAACAATATTCAACATTCTAAAATTCGGTCCAATATATGGCTCTGAGTCAGACTGTGCTATTTTTATACTTTAGAACCGGAATCCCCATCAGAAGCTAGCCAGCTAACTAGCTAGTAGTCAGTTAGCCACTGCTAGCGGTCTTCACTGTTAACTCGGACAACAACAAGCCTTCGCTCAGGCAATACCTGCCAGTCTGCACAGCGCCATATCAACCCAGAGCATATCAGACTGCTTTTTCTCTACCACACCTCTGGATTCCTACCGCAAGCTCTGAACCTTTACACCGGATTATTGCAGCTAGCTAGCTGTGGCTACTCCTGGCTAACGTCTCTGTCCCGAAGCAAGCACCAGTTAGGGTTGAGCTAGCCTCGAGCTAAGCCCATATCCCGGCTAGCCAAAGAGGTACCTCTTTTGCCAATTGGCCTGGACCCTTTACTGCCGACATGTAGCCCCGCCAATCCATCACGACTGGTCTGCCGACATAATCGTCCGGGGTGGTTTCAACAGGCTCTTCCGTTGCGACGTCGCCGGAGGCCCATCTGCTAGCCCCGGCCCGCTAGCTGTCTGAATCGCCGTGTCTCCAGCTCGCTTACCGCAGTAGCGACTACTGAATCGTCTCCCTGACTCATCTATTGCTACTCACTGGACCCTATGATCACTCGGCTACACATGCCTCTCCCTAATGTCAATATGCCTTGTCTATTGCTGTTTTGGTTAGTGATTATTGTCTTATTTCACTGTAGAGCCCCCAGCCCTGCTCAATATGCCTCAGCTAGCCCTTTTGTTCCACCCCCCACACATGCTGTGACCTCACCTGGCTTAACTGGTGCCTCCAGAGACAAAACCTCTCTCATCGTCACTCAATGCCTAGGTTTACCTCCACTGTACTCACATCCTACCATACCCTTATCTGTACATTATGCCTTGAATCTATTCTTCCACGCACAGAAATCTGCTCCTTTTACTCTCTGTTCCGAACGTACTAGACAACCAATTGTTATAGCCTTTAGCCGTACCCTTATCCTACTCCATCTCTGTTCCTCTGGTGATGTAAAGGTTAACCCAGGCCCTGCAGCCCCCAGCACCACTTCCATTCACCAGGTGCTCTCATTTGTTGACTTCTGTAACCATAAAAGCCTTGTTTTCATGCATGTTAACATCAGAAGCCTCCTCCCTAAGTTTGTTTTATTCACTGCTTTAGCACACTCCACCAACCTGGATGTCCTAGCCGTGTCTGAATCCTGGCTTAGGAAGGCCACTTCATCGACCTGGTCAAGACTTTCAACTCTGTCAATCACTATATTCTTATCGGCAAACTCAATAGCCTTGGTTTCTCAAATGACTGTCTCGCCTGATTCACCAACTACTTCTCAGAAAGAGTTCAGTTTGTCAAATCGGGGGGGCTGTTGTCCGGTCCTCTAAGGGTGCCACAGGGTTCAATTCTCGGGCCAGCTCTTTTCTCTGTATATATATCTACACAGACGACACCATTCTGTATACATCTGGCCCATCTTTGGACGCTGTCTTAACAAACATCCAAACGGGCTTCAATGCAATTAAACACTCCTTCCGTGGCCTCCAACTGCTTTTAAATTAGAGGTCAACCGATTAATCAGCATTATCAGCTGATTAATTGGAGCCGATTTCAAGTTTTCATAACAATCTGTAATCGGCACTTTTGGATTACATTGCACTCCACAAGGAGACTGCATGGCAGGCTGACCACCTGATATGCGAGTGCAGCAAGGAGCCATGGTAAGTTGCTAGCTAGCATTGAACTTATCTTATAAAAAACAATCAGTCTTAACATAATCACTAGTTAACTACACATGGTTGATGATATTACTAGGTTAACTAGCTTGTCCTGCGTTGCAAATAATCAATGCGGTTCCTGTTAATTTATCATCGAATCACAGCCTACTTCGTCAAACAGGTGATGATTTAACAAGCGCATTTGCCAAAAAATCACTGTCGTTGCACCAATGTACCTAACCATAAACATCTATGCCTTTATTAAAATCAATACACAAGTAGATTTTTTAAAACCTGCATATTTAGTTAAAATAAATTAATGTTAGCAGGCAATATTAACTAGGGGAATTGTGTCACTTCTCTTGCGTTCTGTGCAAGCACAGTCAGGGGTTTGGAGAGGTTTGGGCCTCCTGGCTCGTTGCGAACTGTGTGAAGACCATTTCTACCTATCAAAGACAGTAATTAATTTGCCAGAATTTTACATAATTATGACATAACATTGAAGGTTGTGCAATATAACAGCAATATTTAGACTTATGGATGCCACCCATTCGATAAAATACGGAACGGTTCCGTATTTCACTGAAAGAATAAATGTTTTGTTTTCAAAATGATTTGGATTTGACCATATTAATTTGTATTTTTTCATTTGACCTTTATTTAACTAGGCAAGTCTATTAAGAACAAATTCTTATTTCAATGACGGCCTAGGAACAGTGGGTTAACTGCCTTGTTCAGGGGCAGAACAGCAGATTTTACCTTGTCGGCTTGGGGATTCAATCTTGCAACCTTTCGGTTATTAGTCCAACGCTCTAACCACTAGGCTACCTGCCGACCAAAGGCTTGTGTTTCTGTGTGTTTATTATATTAGAATTAAGTCTATGATTTGATATTTGACAGAGCAGTCTGACTGAGCGGTGGTAGTCAGCAGCAGGCTTGTAAGCATTCATTCAAACAGCACTTTCCTGCGTTTGCCAGCAGCTCTTCGCAATGCTTGAAGAACAGCGCTGTTTAGGACTTCAAGCCTATCAACTCCCGAGATTAGGCTGGCAATAATACTGTAGTGCCTATAAGAAGTCAATGGTATATGAAATACAAATGGTATAGAGAGAAATAGTTCTATAATTCCTATAATAACTACAACCTAATACTTCTTAACTGGGAATATTGAAGACTCATGTTAAAAGGAACCACCAGCTTTCATATGTTCTCATGTTCTGAGCAAGGAACTTAAACGTTAGCTTTTTTACATGGCACATATTGCACTTTTACTTTCTTCTCCAACACTGTGTTTTGGCATTATTTAAACCAAATTGAACATGTTTGAATATTTATTTGAGACTAAATAGATGTTTAAAAAAATATATATTAAGTTAAAATTAAAGTGTTCATTCATTATTGTTGTAATTGTCATTATTACAAATATATATACAAATTGGCCGATTAATCGTTATTGGCCTTTTTTGGTCCTCCAATAATCGGTATCGGCATTGACAAATCATAATGCTAGTAAAACTAAATGCATGCTCTTCAACCGATTGCTGCCCACACCCTCCCGCCCAACTAGCATCACTACTCTGGACGGTTCTGACTTAGAATACGTGGACAACTACAAATACCTAGGTGTCTGGTTAGACTATGAACTCTCCTTTAAGACTCACATTAAGCATCTCCATTGCAAAATTAAATCTAGAATCGGCTTCCTATTTCGCAACAAAGCCTCCTTCGCTTATGCTGCCAAACATACCCTCGCAAGACTGACTATCCTCCTGATACTTTACTTCGGCGATGTCATTTACAAAATAGCCTCCAACACTACTCAGTAAACTGGATGCAGTCTATCACAGTGCCATCCGTTTTGTCACCATTGCCCCATACACAACCCATCACTGCGACCTGTATGTTCTCGTTGGCTGGCCTTCGCTACATATTCGTCGCCAAACCCACTGGCTCCAGGTCATCTACAAGTCTTTGCTAGGTAAAGCCCCGCCTTATCTCAGCTCACTGGTCACTATAGCAGCACCCACCTGTAGCACGCCCTCCAGCAGGTATATCTCACTGGTTATCCCCAAAGCCACCACTTTCTTTGGCCGCCTTTCCTTCCAGTTCTCTGCTGCCAATGACTGAAGCGAATTGCAAAAATCACTGAAGCTGGAGACTTATATCTCCCTCTCTAAATTTAAGCATGAGCTCTCAGAGCAGCTTACGGATCACTGTACCTGTACACAGCCCATCTGTAAATAGCACACCCAACTAAGATAATAGGCCATAGAGGAAAAATTATTTCAATTTAGCATTAATATTGGAGTGATAGATGTGCAGATGATGATGTACAAGTAGAGATACTGGGGTGCAAAACAGCAAGTAGATAAATAACAATATCCCCATATCTACTTGCTGTTTTGCACCCCAGTATCTCTACTTGTACATCATCATCTGCACATCTATCACTCCAATATTAATGCTAAATTGAAATAATTTTTCCTCTATGGCCTATTATCTTACCTCCCTACTCTTCTACATTTGCACACAATGTTCATAGATTTTTTCTATTTTTCTATTGTTTTATTGACTGTACGTTTGTTTGTGTAACTCTGTTGTTGTTTTTGTCGCACTGCTTTGCTTTATCTTGGCCAGGTCGCAGTTGTAAATGAGAACTTGTTCTCAACTGGTCTACCAGGTTAAATAAAGGTGAAATAAAAAATAAATAAATATCCTCTTCATGTTGATTCTTGGTGGCCCAGTCACACAATGTACTCTAGAAACAGCAATAATTGAAACCCATGCATTTGTTTGAGTTTTACGTCAGAGTCAGATGGATACTGCTTTGTAGCTTTCTAACCAGCACCCTAATCCAAAAATCTGAACCTTGTTTCTGGGCTTCATGGGGGTGAAACTTAGCAAAGCCATCTTTTTGTCCATACGCATGGACTGCTCGAGTTTTGCTAATAGGATTAGCCCAATATGGAATTTGCAGATCACCTATATGACCGGGTCCTCTTTCTATTTTCTATAATTGGAAGGTCACAGTAGTTATTTACCTGTTTGTTTGGCTAGCTCTGGTGAGTAGGCTAGCTCGCCTCACCTCAGGGAGGGCCCTATCACTTTTTCCTCTTGCTGTTTCTCTGGCTCTCTCTCTCTGTCCGTCTGTCCCACTCCCCAGAGAGAGTGTAAGGTCGTCCATTTTGTTTTAATTGAGCAGAAACATGTGAAGGGATCAGAAATATCTTGAAGGATTAGGGGGTTTGGGGGGAGAGTGCGAGAGAGGGATGAAAACGCTGAAGTCTGGGCCCACCCCCGCGGCTCACCCCCGCGGCTCACTTCATGGAGCAAAACAAGGGTGCTGCTGGGTATGAATGTAGTTAACGTGACCTCTGAACCCGCCGAACTGTTGACATGGAAAGCAGCCAGGGCCGCGTCCACAGAACGCCTTTTGTTCATTTCATTTACCCTCCCTCGTCCTCTCCTGTTTCTCCACTTTGAGGGAGGGATAGAGGGAGGGGGGTAGAGAGAGAGAGTTGGCAGCTCGGATGGGAGGAATGCGAACAGGGAGCCCCCTTTTCTTTTCCCAGGCTTTAGAAACAAGTGGTGGGCCCTCTCAGAACAGGAACAGCACGTCCTCTCTAGCAGGTCCGCTCAGGCTCAACTCAATCGACACTGACAGGTTCCTGGCCTGGCCAGGCCAATTGGCAGGGCATGGGGGAGGGGGGCAACATGGGGCTGGCTGGCCGCATTTAGTGTTGTTGTTTGGGGGAAGGGGGGCAGTGAGGTGACTACAGGATAACAGGGGTAGTGGAGGGCGCACCTGTGAGGCAACAAGGTTGATTTGATTGTGGATGTGACAGGCATGTTCATTCATTCATTTATAGATGCATTCTCTAGGTTCTTTGTTTACATTTTATTTGGTTTGATTGTTAGTCTGATTGATTATATTATTATGTGTTTATTGACCGCACAGTGTTAAATTTGAGCAAAGATTTGAGGTAAACAATTATTATCTAAACTTTGAGCATTGAATGTTAACATTAGTTCCTTGACTCCAGTGTCACTGGTTCATAAACAGAACTAGTTTGGACACTGCTATATTTTCATTAATTTCGTGCTCAATATGTAGACTAGTTCTTCTGTGTACTAGTTGTCAAACGATGCTCTAAATCGACTAGGGCTGACCACATTTATTTGACTGGTCGATAGATTTTTTTTGTCGAGCAGTGGCAAATAAATATGAAAAAATGATGGCACACGAGACACCTGTCTGATTCACACCTGTCTCAGTGGACTAATCCATTGCGGAAGCTGTGGGGATGGCACACCAGTATCACCAGTAGACATTTACTGTTAATTTTCAGAATTTTTAATCTACACTGTTTGTTTGGTTACAGACATTTCTGTTAATGCATTAAATATATTATTGTTACAGTCTTACCATTGTCATTGTAGGAGTGGACATGTTGTTTGCAGAGCGCACAACCTAGGCTACACTTGTGAGGGAAAAAAAACTTTGAGTTTATTTCATTCCATTTACGAGTTGTCAATTTATTCATTGTCTTTTGTTTGGGGCGTCCTGTCAATCTTGAGTAAGGACACACTACTGATTACGCATAGAAGTAGCCCTAGGCTACCTGGCCTTGGCGCAAATGTAGGCCTATAAATGTGCCCATCTGGGGATCTGATACTATTTCTGATCGTCTTAACTCTCTATCACTGTGGAGCTTATCAAAGTCATTTTTTCTTTGCCTCATACAGAAAGTAAACTGAAGTCTGCTTTTACATCCATTGAGAATGACAGTAGTTCCTCAGCCTATTTCCAGCTCTTTCCTTAACCACTCAGCATGAAAGGGGAAAAAAATATCATGCTCCGATCCAGTGGAAACATCATAAAATAGGCGTTATACTTCTTATTCCTTGCACAAAATAGCCTACAGCTGTGTCTGTCTGTCTGGGGTTTACAGGTGCAGGAAACTGGTGAGGGTCTGATCAAGTTAATAGTTGATACAATGTTTCAAGTTCCTTGCAGACAGGCCATGGGAAGCCAGTGTGACTTAAAGGATATTTATTTTTATCAGGATATTTTGTACCTGGGGGCTGCAATGTTTTTTTTGTTGGCTTTATGTAGGCTATTTTTACATATTGGCAATAGAAGTTACTTTTAGATTTCTATCATTTTCATTTAGATAGAATTTTGATTAACCACATGACTTTGCTTTTTAGATATGAAGAAATTAAAGTTCCATGAAAAGTTCCATGAAAATGTGCTTATTAAAATCATAACTAGCACGCAGATCAGTAGAGATGGTACGATAACTTGGTACTCCAACTGGAAAAGGTTTTCGACCTCTGTTATGGCCTATTACCGGCAACTTTAGAAGTGTAATGGTAGAATCTGCGAAGGCCAGCAGCAGCGGGAGGAGGAGGATCCAGAACAGGTTTTTTTCTTCTTGTTAGGCTTTATTGATATCTTGCTTCCGCTTTAGTAACTTTGAAGAATCACAAATATAAAACATATTTGGATTTGTTTAACACCTTTTTGGTTACTACATGATACTATGTTATTTCATAGTTTTGACGTCTTCACTATTATTCTACAATGTAGAAAATAGTAAAAATAAAGAAAAACACTGAAATTAGTAAGTGTATCCAAACGTTTGACTGGTCCTGTGTATCATACACTACAGTTGAAGAACAATGGGAGAGAAATTCTGCTTTGAAAGTTGATAAACTTGTAACCCCACTTTTGAGAAAATGTCCCTTGAATAATTGTAACACCTACTGGAGAGCTCTTTGTCTACGCCCATTCTGCATCGTTCGCACCCTCTTAAGCCTTAGCCCCACCTATCTCTTTAAGGATTCACACGTGAGGCCATGTGCTAAACAGAGTGAGTACGGTAGTGTACTAAACAACCAAAGATTTCAAGACTAAAGTCTGGTTTATACTACGTCTATCGACATGTCTGTAGACAGTTGTCACAGTGACATCATGAACATTCTATTGTCGTCCGACATCAAACTTGTCCTTGTCGTTATGAAAAAGGATAAAGACAAAAACGACAGGTGGTCCAAAATAGTGTAACTGGTGTATTTTAACACCAATAAACCCTTCCGTTTAAACATGTATTTAGTATACACTACCATTCAAAGGTTTGGGGTCACTTAGACATTTTCTTGTTTTTGAAAGAAAGCACATTTTTTGTCCATTAAAATAACATCAAATTGATCACAAATACAGTATACACATTGTTAATGTTGTAAATGTCAATTGTAGCTGGAAATGACTAATTGTTATGGAATATCTACATAGGCATACAAAGGCTGATTAAAGAAGCAATAAAACTGGCCTTCTTTAGACTAGTTGAGTATCTGGAGCATTTGTGGGTTTGATTACAGGTTCAAAATGGCCAGAAACAAAATACCTTTCTTCTGAAACTCGTCAGTCTATTCTTGTTCTGAGAAATTAAGGCTATTCCATGCGAGAAATTGCCAAGAAACTGAAGATTTTTTAATTTTTTAAAAATATATTTTTTTAGCCTTTATTTAACTAGGCAAGTCAGTTCAGAACAAATTCTTATTTTCAATGACGGCCTAGGAACAGTGGGATAACTGCCTTGTTCAGGAGCAGAACGACAGATTTGTACGTTGTCAGCTAGGGGATTTGAACTTGCAACCTTTCGGTTACTAGTCCAACACTAACCACTAGGCTACGCTGCTGCCCCGGCGATCTCGTACAACGCTGTGTACTACTCCCTTCACAGAACAGCTCAAATTGTCTCTAACCAGAATAGAAAGAGGAGTGGGAGGCCCCGGTGCACATCTGAGCAAGAGGACAAGTACATTAGAGTGTCTAGTTTGAGAAACAGATCCCTCACAAATCATGAACTGGCAACTTCATTAAATAGTACCCGCAAACACCAGTCTCAATGTCACCAGTGAAATGGCGACTCCAGGATGCTGGCCTTCAAGGCAGAGTTCCTCTGTCCAGTGTCTTTGTTCTTTTGCCCATCTTAATCTTTTATTTGTATTGGCCAGTCTGAAGTATGGCTTTTTCTTTGCAACCCTGCCTAGAAGACCAGCATCCCGGAGTCGCCTCTTCACTGTTGACGTTGAGACTGGTGTTTTGCGTGTACTATTTAATAAAGCTGCCAGTTGACGACTTCTGAGGTGTCTGTTTCTTAAACTAGCAACGTTACGTTAGCTGGCTCGCCAGTTCAAATAATGACCATATCCTAGCTGACAACAACTTAACTTTAGCAAATTTTTATTTGTCATTACAGGAAAATAAATTCCCAACAAGATAATTATTTCCAAGTTAATGTCGAACTAATTACAGAAAATAGTTTACGGTTGTGAGTGTGACGACATAAAAGCAGGGCATTCTACCAGAGAACTTTAGAACTTGGACACTGTCTTGTTGGCTTAATGTTATATCCTAATTTTAGTTTGGTACAGGTCATGTTGTTCTTCACATTACCGTCTCTGGTAAACATACACTATATCAAACAAAATCTATGTTTATTTTTCACATTCACAGGATACAGAACGTGTAAATGGTACAGTGAAATGGTTATATGCATAATGGAGTCTTTTGTTTAGACATGTAGCTAGCTAAACAATGAACCATAATCCCAACTCATAACGTTACACCCATGCATGAGGCTGCAGGTAGCTAATGTTGGCTAGCTAGCTAACATTAGGCTTTAACGAGCAATGGCTTATTGAGATACGAATAATATTTCTACACAGATCATACATGTAATGTTAGCTAGCAAGCTTTAACTTGCAATGGAAACGACTTTCTGACAAAATTTGAAACGTATAATATCTGAAAATGTAGCTAACTAGACTCTTACCCGTATATACATGGATGAACGCTTCTCCCTCTCTGTCACGGATGCCATGGTTTCCCTTAGTTTGAATATGTAATCCGGAGACAGGCGTTTTATACAACAGCCTTCTGTGTGTTCTCTTTTCGACTCTGTCTTCATATTTGCAATCAAAGGCCAGAATTTTCTCCATCTCCTTAGCTATCATACTCTGCTTCCACCGGCATTCCACTGATTTCAAAACTTGATCAACTTCTTCCGTGATCGCCGTTTCCGAATACTCTACAATGCCTGGTTCGATGAAGATGTTTTTACCTAAATCAGGGATTTCCTCATCGTCTCCAGAAGTGGAGAGCATTAGCAACACTTTTGCAGTTCTTCGCGATACCTTTACCTATACATACTGAGCTGCTCATATTATAGACAGAAGCATGCGACATGGCAGGCCAATCTGAACTTATCTTTCGGCATGTTCAGCCCATCCATTATCTCAGCCAATCATGGCTAGCGGGAAGGTTCCAGTCTTTTTCGTTGGTTAAACCAACTAGGCTTGTAATTTAACAATTTTATTAATATTCACAGATGGCATACAAGTTTGTTATTAAGGCACAAGTTCACATGTTCCAGAAGGCATTTCTGCAAAAAAAAGTTGAAATGCCTCACCTGTGAACTAGTGACGTGCGACATATGCCTAGTTTCCTGAAAGCAGTCACATATGAAAAAGTATACATTTTTACATTTCATCCAATCGACCAAAAGAACAGACGACTCTCGGTCGACCAATATTTTTTGTTGTTGGGGACAGCCCTTAAAATCGACACAACCTTTTTGACGTTTCATCTCATTTATCATATTTCCAACACTTAGCACCAAGAGGTCACGCACAATTAAGACCCCAATACAAGACCCCAACAAAAAAGAAACATAGAACAAGAAAAAATGAAGAAAGGAAAAAGCCAATCCAATTCTGCAGACTGTTGACTAGAGACAATCCCTTAGGGAGGGGAACTCTGGTCTATAGAGTGGCCCAGCGTGTGGCACTTTCTCCGGGGCTCCTCTTCACTTCAGCTGGGGGGATTAAAGCCGCGCTAGGCCTCTGACCTTGCTTTGTTTACATCCGACACAAAAAAACGCAATCATTACAAACCCCTCTGTCTTCTTCGACACAGTAAAGGCTGTGACCTGCACACACAGCGGCACCATACGTGTGCGCCGATCGGAAAATAAATCAATTGGGGGATTCGATTAGTTTACCTCAATGGGCGGCAATGGGCCCAACTGGCAGGCGGTTAAGTGGAAAGCGGTACGGTTGAGAGGGTTAGAAGAGACTGAAGGAGATATTAAGGTGTTAATAGGGGCTGATTAAATGTGAAATGGACTGATTTGGTGAGCTATGTCCTTGGCTGAACACACAGTGTTTGCAAATGTCCACTTGAGAGCACCCAGTGTTGTGGCTGGTTATACCGTCCGGCTGGTCCCGCTGTTTAACCTCCCATTGATGGTGTTGTGGTTGGTAAAACTGTATGTGGATCCAGCAGCAGCAATACACTACCAGGGCTTACCCTAAGGTCTGATCTTTACTGTACAAGGGATGAATGGATGAGGCACTCTTGCCACAATGCAAAGCCGAGCACACACTCATACACACACACACACACACACACACACACACACACACACACACACACACACACACACACACACACACACACACACACACACACACACACACACACACACACACACACACACACACACACACACACACACACACACACACACACACACACACACACACCCGCACACTGTTGAATGCTATAGGTCTAGGGTAGAAAATCAAATCAAATTTTATTTGTCATATACACATGGTTAGCAGATGCTAGATCCGACAATGCAGTAATAACCAACAAGTAATCTAAGCTAACAATTCCACATCAACTACCTTTACACACAAGTGTAAAGGGATGAAGAATATGTACATAAAAATATATGAATGAGTGATGGTACAGAACGGCATAGGCAGGATGCAGTAGATGGTATCGAGTACAGTATATACATATGGGATGAGAATGTAGGGTATGTAAACATAAAAGTGGCATTGTTTAAAGTGGCTAGTGATACATGTATTACATAAAGATGGCAAGATGCAGAAGATGGTATAGGGTACAGTATATACATATGACATGAGTGATGTAGGGTATGTAAACATAAAAGTGGCATTGTTTAAAGTAGCTAGTGATACATGTATTACATAAAGATGGCAAGATGCAGAAGATGGTATAGGGTACAGTATATACATATGAGATGAGTAATGTAGGGTATGTAAACATTATATTAAGTGGCATTGTTTAAAGTGGCTAGTGATACATGTATTACATAAAGATGGCAAGATGCAGAAGATGGTATAGGGTACAGTATATACATATGAGATGAGTAATGTAGGGTATGTAAACATTATATTAAGTGGCATTGTTTAAAGTGGCTAGTGATACATTTTTACATCAATTTTTCCATTATTAAAGTGGCTGGAGTTGAGTTAGTATGTTGGCAGCAGCCACTCAATGTTAGTGGTGGCTGTTTATCAGTCTGATGGCCTTGAGATAGAAGCTGTTTTTCAGTCTCTCGGTCCCTGCTTTGATGCACCTGTACTGACCTCGCCTTCTGGATGATAGCGGGGTGAACAGGCAGTGGCTTGGGTAGTTGTTGTCCTTTGATCTTTATGGCCTTCCTGTAACATCGGGTGCTGTAGGTGTCCTGGTGGCCAGGTAGTTTGCTCCCGGTGATGCGTTGTGCAGAACTCACAACCCTCTAGAGAGCCTTACGGTTGTGGGTGGGGCAGTTGCTATACCAGGCGGTGATACAGCCCGACAGGATGCTCTCGATTTAGCATCTGTAAAGGTTTGTGAGTGCTTTTGGTGACAAGCCGAATTTCTTCAGCCTCCTGAGGTTGAAGAGGCGCTACTGCGCCTTCTTCACGATGCTGTCTGTGTGAATGGACCAATTCAGTTCGTCCGTGATGTGTACGCCGAGGAACTTAACTTACTACCCTCTCCACTACTGTCCTGTCAATGTGGATAGGGGGGTGTTCCCTCTGCTGTTTCCTAAAGTCCACGATCATCTCCTTTGTTTTGTTGACGTTGAGTGTGAGGTTATTTTCCTGACACCACACTCCGAGGGCCCTCACCTCCTCCCTGTAGGCCGTCTCGTCGTTGTTGGTAATCAAGCCTACCACTGTAGTGTCGTCTGCAAACTTGATGATTGAGTTGGAGGCGTGCGTGGCCACGCAGTCGTGGGTGAACAAGGAGTACAGGAACGGGCTCAGAACGCACCCTTGTCCAGGTGGGTTATGACAGTGTGCAGTGTGCAGTGTGGTTGCAAAACTGTCTCTGTGTGTGTGTGTGTCTGTCTGTCTCTCACTGTCTGTCTGTCTCTCACTGTCTGTCTGTCTGTCTGTCTGTCTGTCTGTCTGTCTGTCTGTCTGTCTGTCTGTCTGTCTGTCTGTCTGTCTGTGTGTCTGTGTCAGCAGCAGCAGACCTGGCTTAATAACTTCCCTTGCCCTTTACAGGCTGGGGAGGAGGGACCATAAAGGCAGAGTGGAAGGGCCATCCAGGGAAATACACAGGAGTCATTCACTCCCAGCCAATTAAAACGTTTGTTGACGTATTTATGTACTACTTGCCCCCCACCCCTCCCGCTCACCTACTTCCCCTGCTTCCAACCTCACCCCCACATCTCGACTCTGAAGCTAAACCTTACGATTTGTGTCCGAGATTAGAGAAGGGGATGTTAGATTGTCGGATGATTACCAAGGCAGTGTGTCGCTAATTCAAGGTATATCTGAAACTATCAAGTAGGATGTTATCCCGGGATGTTAGGCTGTAAATGGTACTTATCTTTGCTTTACGTGACAAATATTTATTTACTTAACAAATATGTCATAGCAATAGATGGTACGCTTTTCAGAGTGCAAGGCTGCCATTTCATTATCTCCCTTGTAATGGGATTGAGATTGAACCACATGGACTAGTTCGACCACATGGTTTAGACAGTGAATTCCTGGCAAGCCTAAAATCTCATGACTGGTCATGAACAGCTTGCCTTACTTGCAGTTGTGGTTAGCTAATGAGTAATAAATATATTTAACAGTCACCCAAATGTCAAACAAGGCCCAATGCCAGGGAAACCTCCTGTTTCAAATTCACTTCCTGTTAAAAGGGTCCATGGTATGGAAGGATTGTATGATATACGATTTGAATATGGCTAGCTACTATAATATGTCAGGTCCCATCACTGTGCAAGATGTAAACACTACAACTGACGGACCACTTAACTCTGAGGATTGGATTTCATGGAAGCACTCGTCATGTCGGAAACATGTTGCGTCCCAGGTAGCCAGGCACCATCAACATTTAGCCAAGTCAGCTTGTGTGTGATAGAAGTAGCTGAGTAAGCGGAGCCCGGCTGACGGGCATCCTGCCACTAAGATACAGCCAAATGAAATTCAGTGGGTTGTTTCACACTCCTTTCTTTTTTACTGGCCCTCTAATCGGCCCCCGTTTCCGCTGCTCCCCGACACCTTCTTTAAGAAGCCCTCCTGGTATAAAGGGCTGCAAACAGAGCGACGGAGCGTCGTATATGGTCCGTTCCAAAATCCCAGTCACACAAAATGAAATAGAAGTACTTAGAAACCGATGGTCCGTCGCTGCGCTCTACGTAAAGTGTGTAGCGGCCTTATAGGTCCCCTGGGGGCCCACTTCTCCTTCCGGCTGTTTTTACACAAGCCTTTCGAGTCACTCATCCGCCTTTGTTTAACCCCTGACCCTGCGAAACAAGGCTCCGTCAAAACTTCTGAGGGGCTGGCGGCAAGGAAATGGAATAAGTGTTTGGTTACAAACGAAACAGGCACTGGCGGTACGTCATAAATCGTTGGTGCAGCAGGAGCCACGGCCGGCCTATTGCACGAGGGCGTCGGGCTCGTCAAGTTTTAACGGGCCTGGTTTCTCTGCCCAAAGTTTTGTTTTTAAGGGGCTCAGGAGTGGTGTCTGCCGCGGAGGGGGGACAGTAGATGGCTGTTATATCGCATGTGTGAGTGTGTTTACAGGGGAGTGGGGTGTGTGTTGGGGAAGCGTGTATCTGTGTGTGCACTGCAGAGAGTATTTGTGAGAGTGTGTGTGTGCGAATATGCACAAGAATTGTCATATATACACCTGGCATACCACATTGTACCGTGTTGGCGCCAATGCACTTTCAGTTTTATTCAGACTACAGGGAAATTGTAAATATGTGCTCTACAGTTTGTCTTCCCACTGGCCAATGGCCCTATGACATTGTGTGGTTATTATAAGAAAGCCCTGGGACATTGTATGGTTATTATAAGAAAGCCCAGGGACATTGTGTAGTTATTATAAGAAAGCCCTGGGACATTGTGTAGTTATTATAAGAAAGCCCTGGGACATTGTGTGGTTATTATAAGAAAGCCCTGGGACATTGTGTAGTTATTATAAGATTGCCCTGGGACATTGTGTGGTTATTATAAGAACGCCCTGGGACATTGTGTGGTTATTATAAGAAAGCCCTGGGACATTGTGTGGTTATTATAAGAAAGCCCTGGGACATTGTGTGGTTATTATAAGAAAGCCCTGGGACATTGTGTGGTTATTATAAGAACGCCCTGGGACATTGTGTGGTTATTATAAGAAAGCCCTGGGACATTGTGTGGTTATTATAAGAAAGCCCTGTCCAGAATATAGATGCGGAGGACTCAGAGCATTATAGAGATGTCACCATGCAGTCAAACCGCTGTCACAACTGCTCCCTCTCATAGACCTTGACTCTTGACTTAATTTCTTCCTCCATGACTTCTTCCACCTCTTCCTTGACCTCTCAAGTCATTGGAGTTCAATTCAATATTTTTTAATATCCCCTGATCTAAAATATCACAGAAGTAATGCTTAACATTCTTCTCCATCTCACCATTGACTACGAGCTGTCAATACAAGTCTTCACCCAGCACCACAATCCCAAGACAACTGCTCAGCGATCTTATGAAGGGGTATATGTTTTCTGGGTACGTGTGATACTTTCCCCCCTTTCATCCTTCGTCAGGCATGTGTCCTTATTCCTAGGGAACACAAAAGCGTCTGCGGCTAACAAACGACGAGCAGATGCCCCAGTTCAAATGAGTCAATTAACTTCCAGCAGCACTTTAGCTTCCCTCGCATGGCATTCTTTAACACAGTCACCCATAAAGCTTAGCGAAACAGATGTTTCTCCAAATCTGGCTAGGCAAATGAAAAACGGACCTTTGGAGAAAAAGGAAGCTAATAGCAGCTAATCAAATTATATTAAAAATAAATCTTAATGGATTTTTGCAGTTTTTTTTTTACCCTGGTGGGTTACGTTATTATTTAACCCTGGTGGGATACGTTATTATTTAACCCTGGTGGGTTACGTTATTATTTAACCCTGGTGGGTTACGTTATTATTTAACCCTGGTGGGATACGTTATTATTTAACCCTGGTGGGTTACGTTATTATTTAACCCTGGTGGGTTACGTTATTATTTAACCCTGGTGGGTTACGTTATTATTTAACCCTGGTGGGTTACGTTATTATTTAACCCTGGTGGGATACGTTATTATTTAACCCTGGTGGGTTACGTTATTATTTAACCCTGGTGGGTTACGTTATTATTTAACCCTGGTGGGTTACGTTATTATTTAACCCTGGTGGGTTACGTTATTATTTAACCCTGGTGGGATATGTTATTATTTAACCCTGGTGGGTTACGTTATTATTTAACCCTGGTGGGTTACGTTATTATTTAACCCTGGTGGGATACGTTATTATTTAACCCTGGTGGGATACGTTTTTATTTAATCAAGAGGTCATTCAGGTTTTGGGTTGAAAATGTTAAGTGTCTCTGCCGTCTTTATCCTGTAGACTATCAACAAAAGCACTGAATTTAAACACAGGGGAGTGTTTTGTCTGTGGCGTATGCCGTTTGGTCTACTGTGGCATAGTGCTGTTGTCCTTCACTATCTACAAAGCAGTCTCTACAAAGTAAGCAAGCGGTTTTATTAAATCTACTCTCGCTGTGTTTTCATCAGCTGTGGTGTGTAATTATTGAAATATAAACTGATATTTCTATGCAATAAATTGACTTTGTTAAAGGCAGTTAAAATGGCTTCAAAACCATGTTATATGATCTTATACAGCGCATTACACATACACCTCCGCAGTGTCATCGGGAAGAGAAAAACATGACTTTATTCTATTTACCGTCTATTGACATGCTAATTAGACACAAATCTGCCGACATGGCTGTTTCTTTAATAAGAGGAAAGCTTCATCCTCAAGAGTCATTCGACCCCTTAGGATTCAAATCGAGCATTCATCCATCCACTTTTTCCCTTATGTAGCTACCTAGCCTTCCACATAAAAGTAAATGTATGCTCCCAAAAGGACAACAAATAACGTCAAAATCACAACCAAGATTACTTTAATTAATACAGTTTTATGTTTGCGCCTCGAACAGACTTGAACGAACAACCTAGCAGCGGTTGGCTGCAAAGCTCATTGATGCTCATTGTCATACGTATCTTTTTGCAAGTGCGTCACAATGTGACACGTTTAAAGTGATACCCGGCTGCACATTAGGATTTGATTCCTTATATCATGCTACTCCACCACCGCTGCTTTTTGCATTCCAGTGATCATTGGCCAAACCTATCATAACCCCTCTGCATTTCTATCATGGGCCATTGTTGATGCTCTCTGACACATTAATGAGTAATGGATTCATGGCCAGGCCTCATTAAGAGGCAGTAGCTGAGGTCGGGAGGGGTGGAGGGGAGGAAAGGGAGAGATGGAGCGGAGGAGGGTGTAGAGCTTGGAATAATCCTAGCTCCCAACACTGATCCCGCTCGCAGAGTCAAGGATGTTGAGCGCTCATCTGGGCTAATGAAATGCAGAATACTAAAGAACCCGCGAGCGGCCCCCGGTACATAAACTCTGCACCCATAACAGAATTGGTTGCTGCTGTGCATGCAGGTCACATACTTACCTCGTATCCTCCATACTAAAATCCTCCCCCTTTTTTCACTCAATTAAAAAATGCATGGCATATTTTAGTGTATCTTTTCATTTATTTTTATTACAAATAGACCCGACCAGAGCACCTTGCAGCTTTGTATAAAAAAACACCTCTCCCACACTTCTATAAACAGATTCAAAAACTGGTCGGGAACCAGGGTTAAAGCCACTGGGGAGAAAAGTATGTGTATTCCGTGTGGCTTTGGCTTGCCGTGAGAAGATCGAACCAGGCCTTTTCCCCAGACAGACACATGCGCACAGACAGGGGGGTTGGGAGGGGAGTGAGACACGTAGACTTGGGTAACATATCGCATCACGCCTTTGCTGCGCCAGCTAGATACTGCTCACAGCTCTGCATGGGACAGAGGGGGGGAGGGAGGGACGGGGAGGGAGGGAGGCAGGCAGGCAGGCAACAGGAAAGGCTACTGTAGCCGTAGAAACTTCAAGAGTTCCAACTTTTCTGACTTGTTGAAAGCCTCTGTGTAGCGGAGGTGGTTTGCCGTGATGAGTAATCTCTCTTGGGATCTGCTTGAGATCTGATCCTCCCCAGAGCTAATGAGTCACACAGACTTGATTATAACTAAATACATGTTTTGCAGTTTAATTTCCAAGTTGGTTTTCCAGTAAAGCCGGCCTGTTGTTGTTTATAATAATGATGTATCTGATAAGGCCTTAATGCTATTAAAAACTAAAAATGATGTTTTAAGTGGAAAGTATGAAGTGGAAAAAGAAAGGAAATGCCTATTCCACCCATGCTTTACCAAGGTTTTCCAGCACACAGCTCTGACCTACTACAGGAGCTCTGTTGATATTGTACTTCAAACTGTTTGTAGGCAGGTTGCTTAGGATTCAAACCTTCTCAAACAGCCCCCACAATAATCTCAGATTTAGTATTTGTTTTTAAATTGTGGGTGAACCAACAGTCTGGTTTGTCAAATTAGTTTAGAGGCTTTTCTGCTTGGTTGCTTTTATGCCAATAAACTCTGATACACTTAATGTTGCCCAGGTCTTCTCCAGCTTTTAACGGTCAACACTACTTGTAATCGATACCAAGACAGGTACCACAGTATATCCATACTGGCAGAGCATGAAAAGAGCAAAAGTGTTGTTGTAGTTTTAAAGCCATCTCAAACTTAAGATGAGCGGATCTGCACTGCTAGATGGGCAAAACTAATTTATTCTCTGCTGTTTTCTGTATTGATAAAATCCAAAGTTGCACTCTTTTCATAGAATTTAAATACAGAAATATAATCTTTGAATACGACCTGGATGAAGGCCAAAGGGGGATTAAGTACAAAGTCGTCAGGGAGACAGTTGGTGTAGGCGGTGGGATCTGGAGCGAGGGGAGGGGAACGGTGGGTGGTGGGAGGGGAACGGTGGGTGGTGGGAGGGGAACGGTGGGTGGTGGGAGAGGGGAGGGTTGGTGGAGCTTGTGGCAATGTCCGCTACGGTAATGAGCAAGTCCGCCGCTGGAGAGAGCCCTTCTTGGCGGGCACATTCACGGCCGACTGCCGGTCGCAATTAAAGGCGAGGAGGAGGTGTAGCCTCGCAATCAGCCACCTCGCCAGTCGCTCCGAATGTAAATAAAAACGAGTCAAATTACCGTTGCCGGCAGCTCGCCCGTTAAACCTGTCTCCGTAATGAGGGAACTGTGACATTTCAGCGTGCCGCCAAGCCCGTCCCGGTCTCACTCGGCGAAGCAACAAGCCTCAGCCGGTGGTGTGTCTCTTGTCGAGACATTCTAATTAGGGCTGAGGACTTTTCGATGACGTCGTCGGGAGGACCGAGAGAGAGAGAGAGAGAGAGAGAGAGAGAGAGAGAGAGAGAGAGAGAGAGAGAGAGAGAGAGAGAGAGAGAGAGAGAGAGAGAGAGAGAGAGAGAGAGAGAGAGAGAGAGAGAGAGAGAGAGAGATAGGCATCTGGCATCTTTCGTTTACCTTTGGCTACCTCCTTCCCTTCTCTTCTCTCTCTTCTCTCTCTCTTCCCCTCTCTCTCTCTTCCCCTTCTCTCTCTTCCTCTCTCTCTCTCTTCCCCTTCTCTTCTCTCTTCCTCTCTCTCTTCCCCTTCTCTCTTCCCCTTCTCTCTTCTCTTCCTCTTCTCTCTTCCCCTTCTCTCTTCCCCTTCTCTCTTCCTCTTTTCTCTTCATCTTCCCCTTCTCTCTTCATCTTCTCTCTTCCCCTTTTCTCTTTATCTTCTCTCTTCCCCTTCTCTCTTCCCCCTTCCTCTTCTTCTCTTCTTTCTCTCTTTTACTCGGTCACCCTCAGGGCCACAGGTGGAGATGGAGAGTATGGCTCCTGTTCTGGACGAGCCTGTCTCCTAAAGGATACTCACTGAATGCTTATTGCTGGCCACACACACACACACACACACACACACACAAACACACAAACACAACACACACACACACACACACACACACACACACACACACACACACACACACACACACACACACACACACACACACACACACACACACACACACACACACACACACACACACACACTAAGTGATCACTCGAGTAAGAGTATGGTTATCCTCCATGGGGTCTTCTATTTGTGGGTCTTCAGATGGCTGTAGAGGCCGATCCGGGAGCCACATATTTTGGTGCAGTTTGTGCAGGGGTGAGTGGTGGTTGGTGGTTGGACCTTTCAGGTATTGAGTCTCTCCTTGCGTAGCTGCTGCTTGTCCTCTGCTGGAGGTCTATATCCTGTAGTGCAGCTCCTTCTTGGATGTTGTTTCTCTACGCACACGCACGTGCACACGCACAGCTGCTGTCAGATGAATGACTCAGTGAGTGAGAACCAGACAGTGAAGAAGAACCACTGGAGAAGAGAGAACACACCACTGTTCGGTCCTCTCTCCCTTCTCTTTCATGCTTAGATATAACTGTCTTGATGACAGCTATTTCAGCCTATTGTTCACATTTCCTTCCATGGTGTGGGATGGGACCAGGGAGGTGTACAAGGGATGACAATAAGTAAAATATAACCAAACAATGATGATAGGAAACATTTTATTCACCAATGACAAAAGATAAGCGCTATAATGATGTGTGAGGAAGTTGTTATAAATTCATTTATAATGCATTAGACACATGAGTTCATAGAGATGACAAATTACATACCCTACATTACTCATCTCATATGTATATACTGTACTCGATACCATCTACTGCATCTTGCCTATGCCGTTCTGTACCATCACTCATTCATATATCTTTATGTACATATTCTTTATCCCTTTACACTTGTGTGTATAAGGTAGTAGTTTTGGAATTGTTAGGTTAGATTACTCGTTGGTTATTACTGCATTGTCGGAACTAGAAGCACAAGCATTTCGCTACACTCGCATTAACATCTGCTAACCATGTATATGTGACAAATACATTTGATTTGATTTGAAATTGTTACCCTGAAATTCTCTGTATTTATTTTATTCCAGCTATCTGCCCTGGTTTGAGGTATTCTACAAGCTGCTCAATATCCTCGCTGACTACACAATCAAAGGCCAGGTCAGTATTCTCAATGAAATCAAAATAAAAGTGGTCATTGTAGTTAGGGTGAACCTTGTTATCTACTTAGGTTACAACTGATGATGTAAAAAGGGCTTTCTAGAATAAAATGCATTTGATTGAGGTAGGTATAGAGGAGATTTAGCAACTCCTGATACAAAAGCTTGTTTATTGTTAAAAGTAAAAACCTATGTGTTTCGGCTCTTCATTAGAGTAGGTAGAGGCAGAAAGAGAATTCCACTGCAGTAGAAAGACTGTCACCTTTCTTTATCTTTTTCTTTGCCTGTGTCTTGGGTGACAGCCATCCCATCTAATATTACAGTGGTGTCCCCTCTGTCAGAGCTGCCACCCTACTGACAAACATCACTCTCACTCACTCACTCACTCACTCACTCACTCACTCACTCACTCACTCACTCACTCACTCACTCACTCACTCACTCACTCACTCACTCACTCACTCACTCACTCACTCACTGTCTCTCCCTTCCTCTCTTTCCTCTCTCTCTTTCTGTCTGGGGACAGCTTATTTCTCACCTTTTGGAAAATGGAAAATAGATGTCAGGCGTGACATTCAACTCCTCTCATTTTCCCTTCAACTCTTTCTGCTGACTGTGTAATACAAAAAATATTAACGAACACATCACTCTCTCTGCACACGTAGGTGATACTGAAAACCAAACAACTTAAAAGCACATTGTCCAAAAGAGACTTAAATAATGATTATAGGATTCAAATCAAATTGAGCTTAATCAACAGGCATTCAGACATTTTAAGTAATGTATTCAGAGCACTTTGGCAAACATCTGTTCAAGCCTCAGCTTTACATTCTTGCTGTTTATGGTTGTCAGACAAAGCCCTACACCTGGGAGATAGCAGACCCAGCCCTATACCTGGGAGATAGCAGACACAGCCCTATACCTGGAAGATAGCAGACCCAGCCATGTACCTGGGAGATAGCAGACACAGCCCTATACCTGGGAGATAGCAGACACTGCCCTATACCTGGGAGATGGCAGACACAGCCCTATACCTGGGAGATAGCAGACCCAGCCCTATACCTGGGATATAGCAGACACAGCCCTATACCTGGGAGATGGCAGACACAGCCCTATACCTGGGTGATGGCAGACACAGCCCTATACCTGGGAGATAGCAGACACAGCCCTATACCTGGGTGATGGCAGACACAGCCCTATACCTGGGTGATGGCAGACACAGCCCTATACCTGGGAGATAGCAGACACAGCCCTATACCTGGGTGATGGCAGACACAGCCCTATACCTGGGAGATGGCAGACACAGCCCTATACCTGGGTGATGGCAGACACAGCCCTATACCTGGGTGATGGCAGACACAGCCCTATACCTGGGAGATAGCAGACACAGCCCTATACCTGGGCGATGGCAGACACAGCCCTATACCTGGGAGATGGCAGACACAGCCCTATACCTGGGTGGGAGATGGCAGACACAGCCCTATACCTGGGAGATGGACACAGCCCTATACCTGGGAGATGGCAGACACAGCCCTATACCTGGGCCCTATACCTGATGGCAGACACAGCCCTATACCTGGGAGATGGCAGACACAGCCCTATACCTGGGAGATGGCAGACACAGCCCTATACCTGGGAGATAGCAGACACAGCCCTACACCTGGGAGATAGCAGACACAGCCCTATACCTGGGAGATAGCAGACACAGCCCTATACCTGGGAGATAGCAGACACAGCCCTATACCTGGGAGATGGCAGACACAGCCCTATACCTGGGTGATGGCAGACACAGCCCTATACCTGGGAGATGGCAGACACAGCCCTATACCTGGGAGATGGCAGACACAGCCCTATACCTGGGAGATGGCAGACACAGCCCTATACCTGGGAGATGGCAGACACAGCCCTATACCTGGGTGATGGCAGACACAGCCCTATACCTGGGAGATGGCAGACACAGCCCTATACCTGGGAGATGGCAGACACAGCCCTATACCTGGGAGATGGCAGACACAGCCCTATACCTGGGAGATGGCAGACACAGCCCTATACCTGGGAGATGGCAGACACAGCCCTATACCTGGGCAGCCCTATACCTGGGAGAGCAGACACAGCCCTATACCTGGGAGATAGCAGACACAACCCTATACCTGGGCGATGGCAGACACAGCCCTATACCTGGGAGATGGCAGACACAGCCCTATACCTGGGAGATAGCAGACACAGCCCTATACCTGGGAGATAGCAGACACAGCCCTATACCTGGAAGATAGCAGACACAGCCCTATACCTGGAAGATAGCAGACACAGCCCTATACCTGGGAGATAGTGAACTGAGATTATACTCTAGCATCGACAGCCATTAACAGGATTAAGATATGTTTTGTTGTCAAAGTACAATGTACTGGGAGCGCTTTCAAGTCTGTAGGCGATTGGTTATTTCCTCAGATGAGCCATAATATTATAAGGAGGGGATATTGTCAGCTATTTTGTTTGCATAAACATTTTGTTTCTGTTGCTATTTATAATAGGGTTCCTGTGGGGCATCGTGTGAGATTGTACGTGTCTGTTTGTGTGTGTTTTTCAGGAGAGTCAGTGGCGAGAGCTCCTGGAGTCACTCCATACACTCCCCATCCCTGATCCTGGAGTGCCAGTCCATCTTAGCGTGGTAAGACTTTGACCAACTCCCCGTAGACTTCATGGCTGGCGACCTTATCAGAGGAGCAACACATTAAAATCTTCGATCACTAGTTGTCCATTATGCTTAAAATTCACGGCTCATTAGCAAGGTTGCAGAATTAGCTAACATCATCACACTTCAGGGCCCTTCACATGATACAAGCAAGGTGCCAAGAGCCGTAGGGTCAGGTGCGGCAGTGGGTGAAAGTTCAAGTTATTTGAGCTTTGAGTGCTGTGGCAATGTCCCAAAAGCACTGCTTAACTTGTCACAATGCCAAAAAACAATGTCTCTCTTGAGGCAATACCATTCTTGCACCTGTCACTTGAAACCCCCTTTAGATATCTACATTTATCACACAGTATATACACCATTAGTATGTTTTTTGTTGTTGCTGCAGAATACATCAATATATCCCATCTCTTGGCCATAGCACTTGGGTCAGTGAGGTACAGCCTTATCCTTTATAGTGGGTGCTTTGAGATACAGTTGAAGTCGGAAGTTTACATACACCTCAGCCAAATACATTTAAACTCAATTTTTCACAGTTCCTGACATTTAATCCAAGTAAAAATTCCCTGTTTTAGGTCAGCTAGGACCACCACTTTTTTTTTTTTAAATGTGAAATGTCAGAATAATAGTAGAGCGAATGATTTTCCCAGTGGGTCAGAAGTTTACATACACTCAATTTGAATTTGGTAGCATTACCTTTAAAATGTTTAACTTGGTCAAACATTTCGGGTAGCCTTCCACAAGCGTCCCACAATAAGTTGGGGGAATTTTGGCCCATTCCTCCTGACAGAGCTGGTGTAACCGAACCAGGTTTGTAGGCCTCCTTGGTCACATACGCTTTTTCAGTTCTGCCCACAAATATTCTATGGGATTGAGGTCAGGGCTTTGTGATGGCCACTCGAATACCTTGACTTTGTTGTCCTCAAGCCATTTTGCCACAACTTTGGAAGTATGCTTGTGGTAATTGTCCATTTGGAAGACCCATTTGTGACCAAGCTTTAACTTCCTGACTGATGTCTTGAGATGTTACTTCAATATATCCACATAATTTTCATTCCTCATGACGCCATCTATTTTGTGAAGTGCACCAGTCCCTCCTGCAGCAAAGCACCCCCACAACATGATGCTGCCACCCCTGTGCTTCACGGTTGGGATGGTGTTATTCGGCTTGCAAGCCTCCCCTTTTCCCCTCCAAACATAACAATGGTCATTATGGCCAAACAGTTCTATTTTGGTTTCATCAGACCAGAGGACATTTCTCCAAAAAGTGTGATCTTCGTCCCCATGTGCAATTGCAAACTGTAGTCTGGCTTTTTTTATGGCAGTTTTGGAGCAGTGGCTTCTTCCTTGCAGAGCGGCCTTTCAGGTTATGTCGATATAAGACTCGTTTTACTGTGGATATAGATACTTTTGTACCTGTTTCCTCCAGCATCTTCACAAGGTCCTTTGCTGTTCTGGGATTGATTTACACTTTTTGCACCAAAATATGTTCATCTCTAGGAGACAGAACTCGTCTCCGTCCTGAGTGGTATGATGGCTGCTTGGTCCCATGGTGTTTATACTTGTGTACTATTGTTTGTAGAATTGAACGTGGTACCTTCAGGCATTTGGAAATTTCTCCCAAGGATGAACCAGACTTGTGGAGGTCTACAGTTTTTTTCCTGAGGTCTTGGTTGATTTCTTTTGATTTTCCCATCATGTCAAGCAAAGAGGCACTGAGTTTGAAGGTAGGCCTTGAAATACATCCACAGGGACACCTCCAATTGACTCAAATGATGTCAATTAGCCTATCAGAAGCTTCTAAAGCCATGACATAATTTTCTGGAATTTTCCAAGTTGTTTAAAGGCACAGTCAACTTAGTGTATGTACATTTCTCACCCACTGGAATTGTGATACAGTGAATTATAAGTGAAATAATCTGTCTGTAAACAATTGTTGGAAAAATTACTTGTGTCATGCACAAAGTAGATATCCTAACCGACTTGCCAAAACTATAGTTTGTTAACAAGAAATTTGTGGAGTGGTTGAAAAACGAGTTTTAATGACTCCAACCTAAGTGTATGTAAACTTCTGACTTCAACTGTAGGTTGCAGTTATTATCCTTCATAGAGGATGCTTTGATTTTTGCCGACTGTTTTCGGGTCAGTTGTGGGTTCAATGGGGGGAGCACCAAGGCTGCCACCCCTGCCGAGTGGGGCACCATTTCCCCGACCCTCAAAGGCTTATCCCTCAGCTGTCCTGCATGATGGGTTACAACACAGGCCGTTCCATTTGAAGGATTTTTAGGAATCCCTCAGAGCTCCATGTTAGGGTGCCTACTCAAAACGGTTCACGTGCAATGGAGTGAGACAGAGTTTACACCCAACAAAATAGAGGAGACGGTTCTGTCAGAGTGATCTTGGCATCAGACGCAGGGATATAGAGGAAGTAGTGAGTGCATCACTTTCTTCGCTAGTCTTTCCCCACTCCCAGTTAAGGAGCTGAGTTTATTATCATACCGTCAGTCTTCAGACACCTTCTCCATGAGATATCTGTCAGACCCACCTCACTATCCTTACCCTGCAAAGCGACAATACATGACTAACATTGAATCCTACTACACCGACTCTGGCGCTCATCTGATGTGTCAGGGCTTGCAAACCATCAAGGATTACAAAGGCAAACCCAACAGTGAGCTGCTCAGTGACTCATGCCTACCAGACGAGCTAAATCCCTTCTATGCTCGCTTCGAGGCAAGCAACACTGAACCATAAGTAAGAGCACCAGCTGTTCCGGATGACTGTGTCATCATGCACTCCATAACCGATGTAAGTAAGACCTTTTAACAGGTTAACATTCACAAGCCGGAGGTCCAGACGGAGTACCAGGATGCAAGTTTCTTCACTTTTTCGACCTCTCCCTGACCTTGTCTTTAATACCTACATGTTTCAAACAGACCACCATAGTCCCTGTGCCCTAGAAGGTAACCTGTCTAAATGACCATCATACCAGGCACCCTGGACCCACTCCAATTCGCATACCGCTCCAACAGATCCACAGATGGCGCAGTCTCTATTGCACTTCACACTGCCCTTTCCCACCTAGACAGAAAGAACACCTATGTGAGAATGCTGTTCATTGACTACAGCTTAGCGTTCAACATCATAGTGCCCTCCAAGTTCATCACATAGCTAAGGACCCTGGGACCGAACACCTCCCTCTGCAACTGGATCCTGGACTTCCTGACGGGCCGCCCCCAGGTGGTGTGAGGGTAGGCAACAACACATCTGCCACGCTTACCCTGAACACGGGGGCCCTCAGGGGTGTGTGCTTAGTCCCCTCCTGGCCTCCCTGTTCACCAAAAATTGCGTGGCAATTGCATAGTAGGCCTGATCACTGACGACGATGAGGCAGCCTATAGGGAGGAGGTCAGAGACCTGGCAGTATGGTGCCAGGACAACAACCTGTGCCTCAATGTCAGCAAGACAAAGGAGCTGATCATGGACATTAGGAAACGGATGGCCGAGCATATCCCTATTCACATTAACGGAGCTGAAGTGAAGCGGGTCCAGAGCTTCAAGAAACCACAGTGTCCACATCACTAAGTATCTATCGTGGTCCAAACATACCAACACGGTTGTGAAGAGGGCACGAGAACACCTCTTCCCCTCAGGAGGCTGAAAAATTTGGCATGGTCCTCGGATCCTCAAAAGGTTCTACAGCTGCACCATTGAGAGCATCTTGACTGGCTGCATCACCGCTTGGTATGGCAACTGTTAGCGTCTGACCCAAAGGCGCTATAGGGTGTAGTGCCTTACAGGTGGTGCGTCTGGCCCTGTACATCACTGAGGCCGAGCTTCCTGCCATCCAGGACCTCTATACCAGGCAGTGTGAGAAGAAGGCCCTAAAATTGTCAAAGACTCTAGCCGCCCAAGTCATAAACTGGCAACACGGCAAGCGCTACCGGTGCACCATGTCTGGAACCAACAGGACCCTGAACAGCTTCTATCCCCAAACCATAAGACTGCTAAATAGTTAGTTGTATAGTTAACCAAATAGTTACTCGTACTAACTGCATTGACCCATTTTTGCGCTCACTTTTTTGACTAATCTCATACGCTGCTGCTACTGTTTACTATCTGTCACTTTATTCCTAGTTATATGTACATACACTACATGACCAAAAGTATGTGGACACCTGCTCGTCGAACATCTCATCGCAAAATTATGGGAGTTAATATAGAGTTGGTCATGCCTTTGCTGCTATAATAGCCTCCACTCTTCTGGGAAGGCTTTCCACTAGATGTTGCAACATTGCTGCTGGGTCTTGCTTCCACAAGAGCATTAGTGAGGTCTGGTACTGATGTTGGGTGATTAGGCCTGGCTCGCAGCTGGCGTTCCAATTCATCCCAAAAGTGTTGGATCGGGTTCAGGTCAGGGCTCTGTGCAGGCCAGTCAAGTTGTAAGCATGGAATCGTCTAGAATGTCATTGTAGAATGTCATTGTATGCTGTAGCGTTAAGATGTCCCTTCACTGGAACTAAGGGCCTAGCCCGAACGATGAAAAACAGCCCCAGACCATTATTCCTCCACCAAACTTTACAGTTGGCACTATGCATTTGGGCAGGTAGCATTCTCCTGGCATCCCCCAAACCCAGAGTCATCTGTCGGACTGCCAGATAATGAAGCGTGCTTGGCATTGAGCATGGTGATCTTAGGCTTTTGTGCGGCTGCTCGGCCAAGGAAACCCATTTCATGAAGCTCCCAACGAACAGTTCTTGTGCTGACGTTGCTTCAAGAGGCAGTTTGGAACTCGGTAGTGAGTGTTGCAACTAGGATACACGCACTTCAGCACTCGGCTGTCCCGTTCTGTGAGCTTGTGTGGCCTACCGCTTTGCGGCTGAGCCGTTGTTGCGCCTAGATGTTTGCACTTCACAATAACAGCACATCCATTTGACAGGGGCAGCTCGAGCAGGGCAGAAATTTGATGAACCTACTTGTTGGAAAGGTGGCATTCAATAACGGTGCCATCATTTAAAGTCACTGAACTCTTCAGTGAGGCCATTCTACTGCCAATGTTTGTTTATGGAGATTGCATGGCTGTGTGTTCGATTTTATACACCTGTCAGCAATGTGTGTTGCTGAATAGCCGAATCCACTCATTTGAAAGGGTGTCCACATACATTTGTGTATTTAGTGTATCTAACTCAATTATCTTGTCCCACTACACATCAACTTGGTACTGGGAACCCTTGTATGTAAATAGTCAAGTTATCGTTACTCATTTGTACCTATTATTACTTTTTTTATTTCTCTATTTTCTTTCTCTCTGTATTGTTGGGAAGGGGCCGTAAGTAAGCATTTCACTGTTAGTCCTCACCTGTTGTTTACAAAGCATGTGACGCATAAAATAGTATTTTATTTCATCTATCCCCTGGGCTGTTACCGTTATTGAGAACAGGGAGGTGTTCATAAGACATCAAATGTAATAAAACATGTTGAAACAGGAAGTTGAAAAAGGCTGTTTTTCCAGTGTATGGAATGTCTTTACACTATTGAGCGTTAACTCCTAATCCTATTAGCGTTTGTCTTTTCTCATGAACTGCGATGGCTTAAAATGCCTTAATCTCTCAAATTTTACCCCATGTGTTTCTTTGTCCCCGTTAGCATTCCTACTTTACTGTGCCTGACACAAGGGAATTACCCAGCATACCTGAAAACGTGAGTATCTTTGGCCTTCACCCTTCATTTTGAATTTGCTGTTCTTTGTTGTTCACTGTTTAGGAAGACATTTGCAGCAGACCACTAACAATATCCATTTGGAATAATTGACGATATGCCAAAATACATCACTCAATCTCATCTGATATGAAAGAACACATTAATGTTACTCCACTCTACCCACGTCCCCAATGCACCCTGTTCATATAGGCCTGTGTGTTAGGATTAGGTTTACTGTAGGTCTGTGTTAGGGTAGGGTTTACTGTAGGTCTGTGTGTTAGGATTAGGTTTACTGTAGGTCTGTGATAGGGTTAGGTTTACTGTAGGTCTGTGTTAGGGTTAGGTTTACTGTAGGTCTGTGTGTTAGGGTTAGGTTTACTGTAGGTCTGTGTGTTAGGGTTAGGTTTACTGTAGGCCTGTGTGTTAGGATTAGGTTTACTGTAGGTCTGTGTGTTTGGGTTAGGTTTACTGTAGGTCTGTGTGTTAGGATTAGGTTTACTGTAGGTCTGTGATAGGGTTAGGTTTACTGTAGGTCTGTGTTAGGGTTAGGTTTACTGTAGGTCTGTGTGTTAGGTTAGGTTTACTGTAGGTCTGTGTGTTAGGTTAGGTTTACTGTAGGTCTGTGTGATAGGGTTAGGTTTACTGTAGGTCTGTGTGTTAGGATTAGGTTTACTGTAGGTCTGTGATAGGGTTAGGTTTACTGTAGGTCTGTGTGTTAGGGTTAGGTTTACTGTAGGTCTGTGTGTTAGGGTTAGGTTTACTGTAGGTCTGTGTGATAGGGTTAGGTTTACTGTAGGTCTGTGTGTTAGGGTTAGGTTTACTGTAGGTCTGTGTGATAGGGTTAGGTTTACTGTACGTCTGTGTGTTAGGGTTAGGTTTACTGTAGGTCTGTGTGTTAGGATTAGGTTTACTCTAGGTCTGTGTGATAGGGTTAGGTTTACTGTAGGTCTGTGTGTTAGGATTAGGTTTACTGTAGGTCTGTGATAGGGTTAGGTTTACTGTAGGTCTGTGTTAGGGTTAGGTTTACTGTAGGTCTGTGTGTTAGGGTTAGGTTTACTGTAGGTCTGTGTGTTAGGGTTAGGTTTACTCTAGGTCTGTGTGATAGGGTTAGGTTTACTGTAGGTCTGTGTGTTAGGATTAGGTTTACTGTAGGTCTGTGATAGGGTTAGGTTTACTGTAGGTCTGTGTGTTAGGATTAGGTTTACTGTAGGTCTGTGTGTTAGGGTTAGGTTTACTGTAGGTCTGTGTGATAGGGTTAGGTTTACTGTAGGTCTGTGTGTTAGGGTTAGGTTTACTGTAGGTCTGTGTGATAGGGTTAGGTTTACTGTAGGTCTGTGTGTTAGGGTTAGGTTTACTGTAGGTCTGTGTGATAGGGTTAGGTTTACTGTAGGTCTGTGTGTTTGGGTTAGGTTTACTGTAGGTCTGTGTGATAGGGTTAGGTTTACTGTAGGTCTGTGTGATAGGGTTAGGTTTACTGTAGACCTGTGTGTTAGGATTAGGTTTACTGCAGGCCTGTGTGTTTGGGTTAGGTTTACTGTAGGTCTGTGTGTTAGGATTAGGTTTACTGTAGGTCTGTGTGTTTACTGGTTAGGTTTAATGTAGGTCTGTGTGTTTGGGTTAGGTTTACTGTAGGTCTGTATGTTAGGTTAGGTTTACTGTAGGTCTGTGTGTTAGGGTTAGGTTTACTGTAGGTCTGTGTGATAGGGTTAGGTTTACTGTAGGTCTGTGTGTTAGGTTAGTTTTACTGTAGGTCTGTGTGTTAGGGTTAGGTTTACTGTAGGTCTGTGTGATCGGGTTAGGTTTACTGTAGGTCTGTGTGATAGGGTTAGGTTTACTGTAGGTCTGTGTGATAGGGTTAGGTTTACTGTAGGTCTGTGTGTTAGGGTTAGGTTTACTGTAGGTCTGTGTGATAGGGTTAGGTTTACTGTAGGTCTGTGTGATAGGGTTAGGTTTACTGTAGGTCTGTGTGTTAGGGTTAGGTTTACTGTAGGTCTGTGTGATAGGGTTAGGTTTACTGTAGGTCTGTGTGATCGGGTTAGGTTTACTGTAGGTCTGTGGGTTAGGTTTACTGTAGGTCTGTGTGATCGGGTTAGGTTTACTGTAGGTCTGTGTGTTAGGGTTAGGTTTACTGTAGGTCTGTGTGTTAGGGTTAGGTTTACTGTAGGTCTGTGTGTTAGGGTTAGGTTTACTGTAGGTCTGTGTTTGGGTTAGGTTTACTGTAGGTCTGTGTGATAGGGTTAGGTTTACTGTAGGTCTGTGTGTTTGGGTTAGGTTTACTGTAGGTCTGTGTGATAGGGTTAGGTTTACTGTAGGTCTGTGTGTTAGGGTTAGGTTTACTGTAGGTCTGTGTGTTAGGGTTAGGTTTACTGTAGGTCTGTGTTTGGGTTAGGTTTACTGTAGGTCTGTGTGATAGGGTTAGGTTTACTGTAGGTCTGTGTGTTTGGGTTAGGTTTACTGTAGGTCTGTGTGATAGGGTTAGGTTTACTGTAGGTCTGTGTGATAGGGTTAGGTTTACTGTAGGCCTGTGTGTTAGGATTAGGTTTACTGTAGGTCTGTGTGTTTGGGTTAGGTTTACTGTAGGCCTGTGTGTTAGGATTAGGTTTACTGTAGGTCTGTGTGTTTGGGTTAGGTTTACTGTAGGTCTGTGTGTTAGGATTAGGTTTACTGTAGGCCTGTGTGTTAGGATTAGGTTTACTGTAGGTCTGTGTGTTTGGGTTAGGTTTAATGTAGGTCTGTGTGTTTGGGTTAGGTTTACTGTAGGTCTGTATGTTAGGGTTAGGTTTACTGTAGGTCTGTGTGTTAGGGTTAGGTTTACTGTAGGTCTGTGTGATAGGGTTAGGTTTACTGTAGGTCTGTGTGGTAGGGTTAGGTTTACTGTAGGTCTGTGTGTTAGGGTTAGGTTTACTGTAGGTCTGTGTGATCGGGTTAGGTTTACTGTAGGTCTGTGTGTTAGGGTTAGGTTTACTGTAGGTCTGTGTGTTAGGGTTAGGTTTACTGTAGGTCTGTGTGATAGGGTTAGGTTTACTGTAGGTCTGTGTGATAGGGTTAGGTTTACTGTAGGTCTGTGTGATAGGGTTAGGTTTACTGTAGGTCTGTGTGTTAGGGTTAGGTTTACTGTAGGTCTGTGTGATAGGGTTAGGTTTACTGTAGGTCTGTGTGTTAGGGTTAGGTTTACTGTAGGTCTGTGTGATAGGGTTAGGTTTACTGTAGGTCTGTGTGTTAGGGTTAGGTTTACTGTAGGTCTGTGTGTTAGGGTTAGGTTTACTGTAGGTCTGTGTGTTAGGGTTAGGTTTACTCTAGGTCTGTGTGATAGGGTTAGGTTTACTGTAGGTCTGTGTGATAGGGTTAGGTTTACTGTAGGTCTGTGTGATAGGGTTAGGTTTACTGTAGGTCTGTGTGTTAGGGTTAGGTTTACTGTAGGTCTGTGTGATAGGGTTAGGTTTACTGTAGGTCTGTGTGATAGGGTTAGGTTTACTGTAGGTCTGTGTGATAGGGTTAGGTTTACTGTAGGTCTGTGTGTTAGGGTTAGGTTTACTGTAGGTCTGTGTGATAGGGTTAGGTTTACTGTAGGTCTGTGTGTTAGGGTTAGGTTTACTGTAGGTCTGAGATAGGCTTAGGTTTACTGTAGGTCTGTGTGTTAGGGTTAGGTTTACTGTAGGTCTCTGGGTAGCATGAATAAACCGCTAGTCCCACAAACATTAGACATTCATTCAATTGCTTCAGCTCACGGGGGGAGATATTGAAGGAGTCAGAAGAATCAATATCTGGTTTGATTTCCCCGTTTTTCCAATTCCCGCCGGTAGCCTCATGTAGTTTGTTAGCCGTCAGACAGCTCTCGCTAGTCCTCGAAGGCTGTGAGCCCTCCCCAGATCTCCCTCTCTGGGGGGCCTTTAGACAGACAGAGAGAACGCAGAAAAATGAGAGCTTGACAGAGACGTGACGGAGGTGTGAAGGAGACGTGACGGAGGTGTGAAGGAGACGTGACGGAGACGTGACGGAGGTGTGAAGGAGACGTGACGGAGGTGTGAAGGAGACGTGACGGAGGTGTGAAGGAGACGTGACGGAGGTGTGAAGGAGACGTGACGGAGACGTGACGGAGGTGTGAAGGAGACGTGACAGAGGTGTGAAGGAGACGTGACGGAGGTGTGAAGGAGACGTGACGGAGGTGTGAAGGAGACGTGACGGAGGTGTGAAGGAGACGTGACGGAGGTGTGAAGGAGACGTGACGGAGGTGTGAAGGAGACGTGACGGAGGTGTGAAGGAGACGTGACGGAGGTGTGAAGGAGACGTGACGGGAGACAAGTGAACCCCAGTCAGAAGGGAGAGGTGTAGAAGGAGACGTGACGGGAGACAAGTGAACCCCAGTCAGAAGGGAGAGGTGTAGAAGGAGACGTGACGGGAGACAAGTGAACCCCAGTCAGAAGGGAGAGGTGTAGAAGGAGACGTGACGGGAGACAAGTGAACCCCAGTCAGAAGGGAGAGGTGTAGAAGGAGACGTGACGGGAGACAAGTGAACCCCAGTCAGAAGGGAGAGGTGTAGAAGGTGGAGCCTGTAGTCTTCAGAAGTAATGCTTCTGGAGGTTTGGAGAATGACAGATTTAAAAATAAAAATAAATATTTTTAAATGTAACTTATTTAACTAGGCAAGTCAGTTAAGAACAAATTCTTATTTACAATGACGGCCTACCGGGGAACAGAACAACAGATTTTTTTACCTTGTCAGCTCAGGGATTCGATCCAGCAACCTGTCGGTTACTGGCCCAGCGCTGTGGTTAACCTGCCGCCCCCACATGCACACAAACATCTCTTCTACTACAGCTTATTTCACCTAAATCACTTGTGGAATGTCTATTTCAAACATATTTTTTCTCTTTCTATGACATAGGTGAAAGCTATGATCCCTTATCGATGTCACTTGTTAAATCCACTTCAGTGTGAATGAATTTGAGGAGACAGGTTAAAGACATGGACAATTGAGACATTGATTGTGAGTGTGCCATTTAGAGGTTGAATGGACAAGACAAAAGATTGAAGTGCCTTTGAACAGGGTATGGTAGTTGTTGCTAGGCGCAACCGGTTTGAGTGTGTCAAGAACTGTACCGCTGCTGAGTTTTTCAAGCTCAACTGTGTGTGTATCAAGAATGGTCCACCACACAAAGAACATCCAGCCAACTTGACACAACTGTGGGAAGCATTGGAGTCAAGATGGGCCTGCATCCCTGTGGAATGCTTTCGAAAACCTTGTAGGGTCCATGCCCTGACTAATTGAGGCTGTTCTGAGGGCGAAAGGGGCTGGAACGCAGTATTAGGAAGGTGTTCTTAATGTTTTGTACACTCAATGTATATTCAGATTCAGAAAACTTCAATGTCTTCAATGAGTCAGTTTATTTTGCAGCAATAAGAGTACACATACAGACAAAATCACATAAATACATGACATATTTCATGTGTTCTGTCTAAAGTATGGTATTTAATTGTCTTCCATGCCGATGATCACAGAGAGAAGTTTTATTTGAAACAATAATGTGTCTTCCTGTTACATTGTTCTCCTGTTATATCTATACCATACCTTTGTAACATGTAAATCATGTTGATGCCTTGTACTATTCATACAGTCATTGGTCTGCTATCACAACTAACCTCTACCCCTTTTTTCTTTTTCTTTTTACTTTTTGCCTTTGTTTTTTCTTGCAGAGAAACCTAACAGAGTATTTTGTAGCCGTAGATGTCAATAACATGCTCCATCTGTACGCTAGTATGCTTTATGAGCGTCGAATCCTCATCTGCTGTAGCAAACTAAGCACCGTAAGTACAGTAGCTCCTTCACTCCCTTCCTCCTCTATTCTCACTCTCTCCATGCATATCAACTAATTAATGAGTGTCTATTTTACAGGATTGGCTTGGTACTGTTGCACCACCACACAATAAGACACAGCATGAAATGGTTGTTCACCCAGATTTAATTATTACATTTTTTCCCAACAGAAATATTTGAAGATATTGTGGATGAGAATCTGTCAGTTTTTCCCCCACTGTAACCACATACTATTTTTAAACCCTTTACATTTTCTGGTATATTTTTTGTTGTACCCTCCACCATTAAAGCTATAACCCTCTTCACGCCTTTTTGTATAGAGAGGACTGTCTGAAGAGCTTGTCACCTGCCAAAAACATCTCCTTAAAAATATCTCCTTACACATACAGTGCCTTCAGAAAGTATTCACACCTCTTGACATTTTGTTGTGTTACAGCCTGAATGTTAAATGGATTTAATTGAGATTTTTGTCACTGGCCAACACACAATACCAATAATGTGAAAGTGTAATTATGTTTTTAGACATTTTTATAAATGAATTTAAAATGAAAAGCTGAAATGTCTTGAGTCAATAAGTATTCAAGCCCTTTGTTATGACAAGCCTTAATAAGTTAAGGAGTAAACATTTGCTTAACAAGTTACACAATACGTTGCATGGACTCACTCTGTGTGCAATAATAGTGTTTAATAATGATTGTTGAATGACTACCTGATCTCTGTACCCCACACATACAATTATCTGTAAGATCCCTCAGTCGAGCAGTGAATTTCAAACACAGATTCAACCACAAAGACAATGCCTTGCAAAGAAGGGCACCTATTGGTAGATGGGGGGGGGTGTGTTCACATTTTTCTTCCAATTTCTCATTATTTGAGTATTTGGTATAGATCATTGACAAAAAAAGACAATTCAATCAATTCAATTCAATCCATTTTCTCCCACTTTGTGTGAATGTAGAAAAATTCTAGGTGTAAATACTTCCTGAATAAGCCTTCTTTTCTTGTACTGTACCATACAAAGCATTGCCTTCAATTAAGCTTTTATGAGGCATTCCTAAGTCTTCCATTATGTGATATCGCCACTATATAATTAAGCCCCTCCTGCCCTCTCGGCCTGTTAAAGTTACTAATGTGTGTATGGGTTTTTGATTAGCGAAGCCCAGTTTATGTGCTGTTTTTAACACATACTGTAAAAGGGAAGTTGTTCACAAGCCCAATGGGAAAATACTCTTGTCAGGGTGGATGCTTGTTTAGAAAGCTACACCTGAACATGTAGTAGCAAAGAGGACTCATTCTAGAATGGCGAGGTATAACAATTATTTTACATCAAAACATGACCATGTTCTTTGAAGAATATGGTGAGACCTCTATTCCTTTAACATATCAGTGAATATGGGGAGACCTCTATTCCTTTAACATATCAGTGAATATGGGGAGACCTCTATTCCTTTAACATATCAGTGAATATGGGGAGACCTCTATTCCTTTAACATATCAGTGAATATGAGGAGACCTCTATTCCTTTAACATATCAGTGAATATGAGGAGACCTCTATTCCTTTAACATATCAGTGAATATGGGGAGACCTCTATTCCTTTAACATATCAGTGAATATGGGGAGACATCTATTCCTTTAACATATCAGTGAATATGGGGAGACCTCTATTCCTTTAACATATCAGTGAATATGGGGAGACCTCTATTCCTTTAACATATCAGTGAATATGGGGAGACCTCTATTCCTTTAACATATCAGTGAATATGGGGAGACCTCTATTCCTTTAACATATCAGTGAATATGGGGAGACCTCTATTCCTTTAACATATCAGTGAATATGGGGAGACCTCTATTCCTTTAACATATCAGTGAATATGAGGAGACCTCTATTCCTTTAACATATCAGTGAATATGGGGAGACCTCTATTCCTTTAACATATCAGTGAATATGGGGAGACCTCTATTCCTTTAACATATCAGTGAATATGGGGAGACCTCTATTCCTTTAACATATCAGTGAATATGGGGAGACCTCTAACACTTTAACATATCAGTGAATATGGGGAGACCTCTATTCCTTTAACATATCAGTGAATATGGGGAGACCTCTATTCCTTTAACATATCAGTGAATATGGGGAGACCTCTATTCCTTTAACATATCAGTGAATATGGGGAGACCTCTATTCCTTTAACATATCAGTGAATATGGGGAGACCTCTATTCCTTTAACATATCAGTGAATATGGGGAGACCTCTATTCCTTTAACATATCAGTGAATATGGGGAGACCTCTATTCCTTTAACATATCAGTGAATATGGGGAGACCTCTATTCCTTTAACATATCAGTGAATATGGGGAGACCTCTATTCCTTTAACATATCAGTGAATATGGGGAGACCTCTATTCCTTTAACATATCAGTGAATATGGGGAGACCTCTATTCCTTTAACATATCAGTGAATATGGGGAGACCTCTATTCCTTCAACATATCAGTGAATATGGGGAGACCTCTATTCCTTTAACATATCAGTGAATATGGGGAGACCTCTATTCCTTTAACATATCAGTGAATAAGGGGAGACCTCTATTCCTTTAACATATCAGTGAATATGGGGAGACCTCTATTCCTTTAACATATCAGTGAATATGGGGAGACCTCTATTCCTTTAACATATCAGTGAATATGGGGAGACCTCTATTCCTTTAACATATCAGTGAATATGGGGAGACCTCTATTCCTTTAACATATCAGTGAATATGGGGAGACCTCTATTCCTTTAACATATCAGTGAATATGGGGAGACCTCTATTCCTTTAACATATCAGTGAATATGGGGAGACCTCTATTCCTTTAACATATCAGTGAATATGGGGAGACCTCTATTCCTTTAACATATCAGTGAATATGGGGAGACCTCTATTCCTTCAACATATCAGTGAATATGGGGAGACCTCTATTCCTTTAACATATCAGTGAATATGGGGAGACCTCTATTCCTTTAACATATCAGTGAATATGGGGAGACCTCTATTCCTTTAACATATCAGTGAATATGGGGAGACCTCTATTCCTTTAACATATCAGTGAATATGGGGAGACCTCTATTCCTTTAACATATCAGTGAATATGGGGAGACCTCTATTCCTTTAACATATCAGTGAATATGGGGAGACCTCTATTCCTTTAACATATCAGTGAATATGGGGAGACCTCTATTCCTTTAACATATCAGTGAATATGGGGAGACCTCTATTCCTTTAACATATCAGTGAATATGGGGAGACCTCTATTCCTTTAACATATCAGTGAATATGGGGAGACCTCTATTCCTTTAACATATCAGTGAATATGGGGAGACCTCTATTCCTTTAACATATCAGTGAATATGGGGAGACCTCTATTCCTTTAACATATCAGTGAATATGGGGAGACCTCTATTCCTTTAACATATCAGTGAATATGGGGAGACCTCTATTCCTTTAACATATCAGTGAATATGGGGAGACCTCTATTCCTTTAACATATCAGTGAATATGGGGAGACCTCTATTCCTTTAACATATCAGTGAATATGGGGAGACCTCTATTCCTTCAACATATCAGTGAATATGGGGAGACCTCTATTCCTTTAACATATCAGTGAATATGGGGAGACCTCTATTCCTTTAACATATCAGTGAATATGGGGAGACCTCTATTCCTTTAACATATCAGTGAATATGGGGAGACCTCTATTCCTTTAACATATCAGTGAATATGGGGAGACCTCTATTCCTTTAACATATCAGTGAATATGGGGAGACCTCTATTCCTTTAACATATCAGTGAATATGGGGAGACCTCTATTCCTTTAACATATCAGTGAATATGGGGAGACCTCTATTCCTTTAACATATCAGTGAATATGGGGAGACCTCTATTCCTTCAACATATCAGTGAATATGGGGAGACCTCTATTCCTTTAACATATCAGTGAATATGGGGAGACCTCTATTCCTTTAACATATCAGTGAATATGGGGAGACCTCTATTCCTTTAACATATCAGTGAATATGGGGAGACCTCTATTCCTTTAACATATCAGTGAATATGGGGAGACCTCTATTCCTTTAACATATCAGTGAATATGGGGAGACCTGGGGAGACCTCTATTCCTTTAACATATCAGTGAATATGGGGAGACATCTATTCCTTTAACATATCAGTGAATATGGGGAGACATCTATTCCTTTAACATATCAGTGAATATGGGGAGACCTCTATTCCTTTAACATATCAGTGAATATGGGGAGACCTCTATTCCTTTAACATATCAGTGAATATGGGGAGACCTCTATTCCTTTAACATATCAGTGAATATGGGGAGACATCTATTCCTTTAACATATCAGTGAATATGGGGAGACCTCTATTCCTTCAACATATCAGTGAATATGGGGAGATTCCTTTAACATATCAGTGAATATGGGGAGACCTCTATTCCTTTAACATATCAGTGAATATGGGGAGACCTCTATTCCTTTAACATATCAGTGAATATGGGGAGACCTCTATTCCTTTAACATATCAGTGAATATGGGGAGACCTCTATTCCTTTAACATATCAGTGAATATGGGGAGACCTCTATTCCTTTAACATATCAGTGAACTATTCCTTTAACATATCAGTGAATATGGGGAGACCTCTATTCCTTTAACATATCAGTGAATATGGGGAGACCTCTATTCCTTCAACATATCAGTGAATATGGGGAGACCTCTATTCCTTTAACATATCAGTGAATATGAGGAGACCTCTATTCCTTTAACATATCAGTGAATATGGTGAGACCTCTATTCCTTTAACATATCAGTGAATATGAGGAGACCTCTATTCCTTTAACATATCAGTGAATATGGGGAGACCTCTATTCCTTTAACATATCAGTGATTATTGAGGAATAGAAACGAGGGACACATCTCAAATGTTACCATATTCCCTATATGGTGCACTACTGTTGACCAGAGCCGTGGGAGAAAAGCTGATGTTCCTCATATTTTTTTTTAACCAAAACAGAAACCACACATGTCTTCCTCCTCCCCATTAAAAAGGGATATGATTCATCCAAGGAATCCCAGTCTTCCTGTTTGACGTGAAAAATACTTTACCTGACATGGCTGTGGACGAGCGTTCCCCAGGGGCTCTTTCTCCCCACACCCCATTCCCTATAACGAGTCCCTTAGACAAACGCTGCCACAACGTTTTCCTCCCCCCATCTTAAATCAAAGTAAAATTGTCAGAATCTCCGAGTTGGCCAGTTTGATTGACTGTGTGGGGGGGGGGCACGTTTTATGATCAATCATCTGCTCTGAATATAGAAACCCACACACTTAAACTGCGTCTCAGACAAACGCTGTTATTCTGGGGAATGTCTGTTGTGGTTGAGCAACACCGCTATTATTGACACATCTGCCAGCGTTCAACGGTGCCATCTTAGTTTGATCAGCGGCTGCGTTCGTTTGCCCGGCACTACATTCCTCTTACCTTAACACACATTCCTCCTACCTTAACACACATTCCTCCTACCTTAACACACATTCCTCATACCTTAACACACATTCCTCTTGCCTTAACACACATTCCTCCTACCTTAACACACATTCCTCCTACCTTAACACACATTCCTCCTACCTTAACACACATTCCTCCTACCTTAACACACATTCTTCCTACCTTAACACACATTCCTCCTACCTTAACACACATTCCTCCTACCTTAACACACATTCCTCCTACCTTAACACACATTCCTCCTACCTTAACACACATTCCTCCTACCTTAACACACATTCCTCCTACCTTAACACACATTCTTCCTACCTTAACACACAAAGGAGCGGAATTTGTCACGTGAGATATTAAACGTCAGTGATGGGAACTGTTGCTGGTCTAATTTCCGGTGGTGTAATTTGTATCATTTATGGGGTGGCTTTGATGCCATGAGTAATGGCCAATTTACTCTTGGAGTGTGTGTCCCTGTGTGTGTGTGTCCCTGTGTGTGTGTGTGTGTGTGTGTGTGTGTGTGTGTGTGTGTGTGTGTGTGTGTGTGTGTGTGTGTGTGTGTGTGTGTGTGTCCCTGTGTGTGTGTGTGTGTGTGTGTGTGTGTGTGTGTGTGTGTGTGTGTGTGTGTGTGTGTGTGTGTGTGTGTGTGCGTGTGTGTGTGTGTGTGTGCGTGTGTCGTGTCCCTGTGTGTGTGTGTCCCTGTGTGTGTGTGTGTGTGTGCGTGTGTGTGTGTGTGTGTGTGTGTGTGTGTCCCTGTGTGTGTGTGTCCCTGTGTGTGTGTGTCCCTGTGTGTGTGTCCCTGTGTGTGTGTCCCTGTGTGTGTGTCCCTGTGTGTGTGTGTGTCCCTGTGTGTGTGTGTTCCTGTGTGTGTGTGTCTGTGAGTTCCCCACAGAACTCCAAACATTGACATAGTGCAGTTGGAACTTTCTTTGCACAATAATCTGTCACTGTATTTTCTACAATATGGCAATGCAAGGAATAGTTATATACCTCAAATATTCCATTGTGGATCTGTCAATATAATGTATATTTCCAAATGAACCCGTGAGAAATAGTTATATTCCATATTATGCTGTATGGTGTGTGATTGTGGTGTTATGTACTCTCTGCCTCCACCACAGTTAACGGCTTGTGTTCACGGGTCGGCGGCCATGATGTACCCAATGTATTGGCAACACGTTTACATTCCTGTCCTGCCTCAGCACCTCATAGACTACTGCTGGTGAGTAAACACAATGGTCATCTGTTGCTCAGTTGGTAGAGCATGGCGCTTGCAACACCAGGATAGTGGGGTTTGTTTCCCAGCACCACCCATATGCATGACTGTAAGTCACTGTGGATAAAAGCATCTGTTAAATGGCATATTCATTTTTTTAAAGCGCTTGTCTTCAACTCCAAGCGTGTCACATTGTAACACCAAGGTGTGGGACTTAGAAGAGTTTTCCCCCTATCCGTTGGTTCATGCTGTATCAGCTACATGCGTGGCTACATACAGATATCAGCTACATATCTAGCGACATACGTGGCTACATACAGATATCAGCTACATATCTAGCTACATGTGTGGCTAGATGGAGATTCTGCCTCTAGTGTGTAGCACTCACCATTTTCTAACAGAACACTCACATTCAGCATGTTGATGGACTCAACACACTTGACCCCACTGTTGACAGTATCCAAAATGTACCCCTTTTCCGCCCGCACCCCCCACCCCCCCTTCCACCCCATTACAAGTGACGATTGTCCGGATTTCTGGTGTGTTTATTTCAGTAAGGACTGTACATCCCAACTTTGCACCTCTCATGAGTCTCGGATCGGAGTGCCATTTTGTCTGTGCAAATTTGAAAAGAAATGTACACAGTATTTAACCCTTGTCTGGACAGCTCAGACACATGACACTGGCTGTATTTGTGTGGCATGTAGGGAGGCGGTATGACGTTGTGTGGATATAGGGAGGCGGTATGACGTTGTGTGGCATGTAGGGAGGCGGTATGACGTTGTGTGGCATGTAGGGAGGCGGTATGACGTTGTGTGGCATGTAGGGAGGCGGTATGACGTTGTGTGGCATGTAGGGAGGCGGTATGACGTTGTGTGGCATGTAGGGAGACGGTATGACGTTGTGTGATATGTAGGGAGGCGGTATGACTTTGTGTGGCATGTAGGGAAGGCGGTATGACGTTGTGTGGCATGTAGGGAGGCGGTATGACGTTGTGTGGCATGTAGGGAGGCGGTATGACGTTGTGTGGCATGTAGGGAGGCGGTATGACGTTGTGTGGCATGTAGGGAGGCGGTATGACGTTGTGTGGCATGTAGGGAGGCGGTATGACGTTGTGTGGCATGTAGGAAGGCGGTATGACGTTGTGTGATATGTAGGGAGACGGTATGACGTTCCTCATGTCTTTATGAATATGGCGAACAAAGCCTTTTATAATGCTTGGTCACCATCCATTTATCACATGATCATGATGTGCCCCACACATAGAATTAGAATATGAATGTCTTGATGCAGCGTGTCTAATGTAAAGACTGACGAGTACGATGATGTGCTTGTCCAAAATCTGAACCTATTTCCTGTTTCTGAATAACATACAGTTGAAGTCGGAAGTTTACATACACCTTAGCCAAATACATTTCAACTCAGTTTTTCACAATTCCTGACATTTAATCCTAGTAAAAATTCCCTGTCTTAGGTCAGTTAGGATCACCACTTTATTTTCAGAATGTGAAATGTCAGAATAATAGTAGAGAGAATGATTTATTTCAGCTTTTATTTATTTAATCATCCTTAAGCCATTTTGCCACAACTTTGGAAGTATGCTTGGGGTCATTGTCCATTTGGAAGACCCATTTACGACCAAGCTTTAACTTCCTGATGTCTTGAGATGTTGCTTCAATATATCCACATCATTTTCATGCCTCATGATGCCATCTATTTTGTGAAGTGCACCAGTCCCTCCTGCAGCAAAGCACTCCCACAACATGATGCTGCCAGCCCCGTGCTTCATGGTTGGGATGGGGTTCTCTGGCTTGCAAGCCTCCCCCCTTTTCCCCCAAATATTATGGTCATTATGGCCAAACAGTTTGTTTCATCAGACCAAAGGAAATTTCTCCAAAAAGTACGATCTTTGTCCCCATGTGCAGTTGCAAATCGTAGTCTGTCTTTTTTATGGTGGTTTGGAGCAGTGGCTTCTTTCTTGCTAAGCGGCCTTTCAGGTTATTGAGATATAGGACTCGTTTTACTGTGGATATAGATACTTTTGTACCTGTTTCCTCCAGCATCTTCACAGGGTCCTTTGCTGTTGTTCTGGGATTGATTTGCACTTTTTGCACCAGTACGTTCATGAAGTACGTTCATCTCTAGGAGACAGAACGTGTCCCCTTCCTGAGTGCTATGACAGCTGCGTGGTCCCATGGTGTTTTTACTTGCGTACTATTGTTTGTACAGATGAACGCGGCACCTTCAGGCATTTGGCAATTGCTCCCAAGGATGAACTTGTGGAGGTCTACATTTTTTTCTGAGGTCTTGGCTGATTTGTTTTGATTTTCCCATGATGTCAAGCAAAGAGGCACTGGGTTTGAAGGTAGGCCTTGAAATACATCCACAGGGACACCTCCAATTGACTCAAATTATGTCAATTAGCCATTTCAGAAGCTTCTATAGCCATGACATAATTTTCTTGAATTTTCCAAGCTGTTTAAAGGCACAGTCAACTTAGTGTATGTACATTTCTCACCCACTGGAATTGTGATACAGTGAATTATAAGTGAAAAAATCTGTCTGTAAACAATTGTTGGAAAAATTACTTGTCATGCACAAAGTAGATGTCCTAAACGACTTGCCAAAACTATAGTTGGTTAACAAGAAATTTGTGGGGTGGTTGAAAAACTAGTTTTAATGACTCCAACCTAAGTGTATGTAAACTTCCGACTTCAAATGTATGTTTGGAATATTTATTTATCGCATAGAATAGGTCGACTTTTGTACTATGGGGGATAATAGATTGACATAGGCTAGTGCTTTTGCTGTTCATTAGGCCTACTCATCTTGTTGGCTGACAAAAGGTAAATGTGGACAGGTCTTCCAATATCTTCAATATGAGCCTCAGAATTGGATAAGGATGCACGCAATTGCGTCCCCGACGTGTCTGTCTTCACTTGTAGCCTTTGAGAAAGACCCGATCATGTGATGGAGAGCCATGTGAATGAGAGGTGATTCGGCTCTGCGCAGCACTCAGAGAGAAGGGCACAACGCAGCACTCTGGGAGAAGGGCACAATGCAGCACTCCGGGCCAAGGGCACAACGCAGCACTCTGGGAGAAGGGCACAATGCAGCACTCTGGGAGAAGGGCACAACGCCGCACTCTGGGAGAAGGGCACAACGCAGCACTCCGAGCCAAGGGCACAACGCAGCACTCTGGAAGAAGGGCACAACGCAGCACTCTGGAAGAAGGGCACAACGCAGCACTCTGGGAGAAGGGCACAACGCAGCACTCTGGGAGAAGGGCACAACGCAGCACTCTGGAAGAAGGGCACAACGCAGCACTCTGGGAGAAGGGCACAACGCAGCACTCTGGGAGAAGGGCACAACGCTGCACTCTGGGAGAAGGGCACAATGCTGCACTCTGGGAGAAGGGCACAACGCAGCACTCTGGAAGAAGGGCACAACGCAGCACTCTGGAAGAAGGGCACAACGCAGCACTCTGGAAGAAGGGCACAACGCTGCACTCTGGGAGAAGGGCACACGCAGCACTCTGGAAGAAGGGCAATGCAGCACTCTGGGAGAAGGGCACAATGCAGCACTCTGAAGAAACAATGCAGCACTCTGGAAGAAGGGCACAACGCAGCACTCTGGAAGAAGGGCACAACGCAGCACTCTGGAAGAAGGGCACAACGCAGCACTCTGGGCAGAAGGGCACAACGCAGCACTCTGGAAGAAGGGCACAACGCAGCACTCTGGAAGAAGGGCACAACGCAGCACTCCGGGCCAAGGGAACGCAAAGGGCACAACGCAGCACTCCGGGCCAAGGGCACAACGCAGCACTCCGGGCCAAGGGCACAACGCAGCACTCTGGAAGAAGGGCACAACGCAGCACTCCGGAAGAAGGGCACAACGCAGCACTCCGGAAGAAGGGCACAACGCAGCACTCCGGGGCAAGGGCACAACGCAGCACTCCGGGGCAAGGGCACAACGCAGCACTCTGGAAGAAGGGCACAACGCAGCACTCTGGAAGAAGGGCACAACGCAGCACTCTGGAAGAAGGGCACAACGCAGCACTCTGGAAGAAGGGCACAACGCAGCACTCCGGAAGAAGGGCACAACGCAGCACTCCGGGCCAAGGGCACAACGCAGCACTCCGGGAGAAGAGCACAACGCAGCACTCCAACGCAGCACTCTGGAAGAAGGGCACAACGCAGCACTCTGGAAGAAGGGCACAACGCTGCACTCTGGGAGAAGGGCACAATGCTGCACTCTGGGAGAAGGGCACAACGCAGCACTCTGGAAGAAGGGCACAATGCAGCACTCTGGGAGAAGGGCACAATGCAGCACTCTGGAAGAAGGGCACAATGCAGCACTCCGGGAGAAGGGCACAACGCAGCACTCTGGAAGAAGGGCACAACGCAGCACTCTGGAAGAAGGGCACAACGCAGCACTCTGGAAGAAGGGCACAACGCAGCACTCCTGGAAGAAGGGCACAACGCAGCACTCCGGGCCAAGGGCACAACGCAGCACTCCGGGCCAAGGGCACAACGCAGCACTCCGGGCCAAGGGCACAACGCAGCACTCCGGGCCAAGGGCACAACGCAGCACTCCGGGCCAAGGGCACAACGCAGCACTCTGGAAGAAGGGCACAACGCAGCACTCTGGAAGAAGGGCACAACGCAGCACTCTGGAAGAAGGGCACAACGCAGCACTCTGGAAGAAGGGCACAACGCAGCACTCTGGAAGAAGGGCACAACGCAGCACTCTGGAAGAAGGGCACAACGCAGCACTCTGGAAGAAGGGCACAATGCAGCACTCTGGGAGAAGGGCACAATGCAGCACTCTGGAAGAAGGGCACAATGCAGCACTCCGGGAGAAGGGCACAACGCAGCACTCTGGAAGAAGGGCACAACGCAGCACTCTGGAAGAAGGGCACAACGCAGCACTCTGGAAGAAGGGCACAACGCAGCACTCCGGGCCAAGGGCACAACGCAGAAGGGCACAACGCAGCACTCTGGGCCAAGGGCACAACGCAGCACTCCGGAAGAAGGGCACAACGCAGCACTCTGCCAAGGGCACAAGAGCACTCCGGGCCAAGGGCAGCACTCTGAAGAAGGGCACAACGCAGCACTCTGGAAGAAGGGCACAACGCAGCACTCTGGAAGAAGGGCACAACACAGCACTCTGAAGAAGGGCACAACGCAGCACTCTGGAAGAAGGGCACAACGCAGCACTCTGGGAAGAGCAGGAAGGGCACAACGCAGCACTCTGGAAGAAGGGCACAACGCAGCACTCTGGAAGAAGGGCACAACGCAGCACTCTGGAAGAAGGGCACAACGCAGCACTCTGGAAGAAGGGCACAACGCAGCACTCTGGAAGAAGGGCACAACGCAGCACTCTGGAAGAAGGGCACAACGCAGCACTCTGGAAGAAGGGCACAACGCAGCACTCTGGAAGAAGGGCACAACGCAGCACTCTGGAAGAAGGGCACAACGCAGCACTCTGGAAGAAGGGCACAACGGCACTCTGGAAGAAGGGCACAACGCAGCACTCGGGCCAAGGGAAGGGCACAACGCAGCACTCCGGGAGAAGAGCACAACGCAGCACTCTGAAGAAGGCACAACGCAGCACTCCGGGCCATGGGCACAACGCAGCACTCCGGGCCAAGGGCACAACGCAGCACTCTGGAAGAAGGGCACAACGCAGGCAACAACGCAGCACTCCGGGCCAAGGGCACAACGCAGCACACTCCGGGCCAAGGGCACAACGCAGCACTCCGGGCCAAGGGCACAACGCAGCACTCTGAAGAAGGGCACAACGCAGCACTCTGGAAGAAGGGCACAACGCAGCACTCTGGAAGAAGGGCACAACGCAGCACTCCGGACCAAGGGCACAACGCAGCACTCCGGGCCAAGGGCACAACGCAGCACTCCGGAAGAAGGGCACAACGCAGCACTCTGGAAGAAGGGCACAACGCAGCACTCTGGAAGAAGGGCACAACGCAGCACTCTGGAAGAAGGGCACAACGCAGCACTCTGGAAGAAGGGCACAACGCAGCACTCTGGAAGAAGGGCACAACGCAGCACTCTGGAAGAAGGGCACAACGCAGCACTCTGGAAGAAGGGCACAACGCAGCACTCCGGGCCAAGGGCACAACGCAGCACTCCGGGCCAAGGGCACAACGCAGCACTCTGGAAGAAGGGCACAACGCAGCACTCTGGAAGAAGGGCACAACGCAGCACTCTGGAAGAAGGGCACAACGCAGCACTCTGGAAGAAGGGCACAACGCAGCACTCTGGAAGAAGGGCACAACGCAGCACTCCGGGCCAAGGGCACAACGCAGCACTCCGGGAGAAGAGCACAACGCAGCACTCCGGGAGAAGAGCACAACGCAGCACTCTGGAAGAAGAGCACAACGCAGCACTCCGGGCCATGGGCACAACGCAGCACTCCGGGCCAAGGGCACAACGCAGCACTCCGGGAGAAGAGCACAACGCAGCACTCCGGGAGAAGAGCACAACGCAGCACTCTGGAAGAAGAGCACAACGCAGCACTCCGGGCCATGGGCACAACGCAGCACTCTGGAAGAAGAGCACAACGCAGCACTCCGGGCCATGGGCACAACGCAGCACTCCGGGCCAAGGGCACAACGCAGCACTCCGGGAGAAGGGCACAACGGCCACAGGCCGCAATGAATAGCCGCATGTACACACTCCCTCAAATCATTTGGAGAGAATATCCTTTCTATTTTATTCAGCTTTGTTCAATTGTACTCTTCATACTATAAAACAATATATTATAATGCCACTGAATTTTAAGCCAATCTTGTCTGCTAAATGAATTAGAGTAGCCACAGCTGTATGGCAAAGGCAGATCAGGACCTAACATAAGAACAAGTCTAAATATGCTATTCTGTTCTTCTGAAATAGACTACATTTTATTCATATCATGCTTCTTTAGACCTGTCTAAAATAAAAATTGATTTATTGTGAAGGTGTAGGCTATATTAAATGGATTTATTGTGAAGGTGTAGGCTATATTAAATGGATTTATTGTGAAGGTGTAGGCTATATTAAATGGATTTATTGTGAAGGTGTAGGCTATATTAAATGGATTTATTGTGAAGGTGTAGGCTATATTAAATGGATTTATTGTGAAGGTGTAGGCTGTATTACATGGATTTATTGTGAAGGTGTAGGCTATATTAAATGGATTGATTGTGAAGGTGTAGGCTATATTAAATGGATTTATTGTGAAGGTGTAGGCTTTATTAAATGGATTTATTAGATTTTTAAAATGTAGATGTTCCAAAGGTCAGCAAGTGTGGAAGCCAGGAGATGCTAAATGTGTTTATGTTAATTAACGGTCAATTACCGTGAGACCAACAGTTATTTGCTTGACAATTACTGGCTGACGTAATTTCGTGACTGCCACAGCCCTCGTTGCAACCGAGGACAGACGATTTTTACTACATGCTTCAGCACTTGGCAGTCCTGTTCTGTGGGCTTGTATGGCCTACCACTCTGCGACTGAGCCATTTCTTCTCTCTGATGTTTCCGGTGCCGCTCTAGCAGGGCAGAAATTTGACGAACTGACTTGTTGGAAAGGTGGTATCCTATGATGGTGCCACGTTGAAAGTCACTGAGCTCAGTAAGGCCATTCTACTGCCAATGTACGTCTATGGAGATTGCATGGCTGTGTGTTCGATTTTATAGACCTGTCAGCAATCGGAGTGGCTGAAATAGCTGAATCCACTAATTTGAAAAGGTGTCCACATACTTTTGTATATATTTTGTACACACTCATTAAGTATTGAAAAGGATGGAGAGCTGAGGAATAATATAATTGAGTCTAAGAATGTCTTTAATTGACGGTCACAGACCCAAAGACATTTTATGAATGACTGACCCCAGTTAATACCATTGGCTTCGTTAAAATCATACACCAATGACGAGCTGCCATTTTAAGTGGCATTTGCGTAAACGAAGACTGTATGTTTGGGAAAGGGAAATAAGAAACAACAGCTGATTTTCTCTCTCGTGGTACCCTGACAGTGTTAATTAATGTGGTTGTTCACGACAGGGTGGGGGGGGGTGCAATAAGCTAATTATTGCTCTGTTTTTTCTTTCTCTCAAATATTGCTAATCGTTCCTATATACTCCCCCATCAACTGAGGGTAAACCAAGAGAAAGGCTTTTTGTAATGAGGACCTAAAAAAGATGGTTGCCGAGAGCTAATTCGACATCAGCTTTTGAGAAGATGGCGATGGCGCTTCCAGCTTAGGAAGCTAACCCCTCGGCTTAACTTGGCCTTAGCGGCTCAAACTCGACGCAAGGGCCACATTTCACTTCCCCCGTTTTTCACAGCTCACAATAAATAATTGGCTGTGTGGACGATTACCGTCATCCAAAAACATCCAATCGGATATTTTTTTATTTTTTTTATTTATATTCTGGTTTTGTTATGCTTTCCACTACTTTTTGATCCCTTGAGTTGTTGTGGCTTTTTCTCCGCTTGCCGCTGTATTTTAATTGAATGTCACGCTAGGCTGAGGAGATGGAGACATGGAGAAGAGCACAGTTAATTAAGTGTTTTCGGGTCCGTCTTCATCACCCCCTCTCAGGCTGACAGGTTTCTAACATCCCTCCTTCCCCCTCCCTCCCCTTTCTCCCTCCCTCCCCTTTCTCCCTCCCTCCCTTCCTCGTTTTATCCTTCAGACCATTACCCAATCAGCCATATCTCTTCTATGGTGGTGTCTTAGTGTCTGAGGGTCCCTAGTCTAGCCCCACAGGTCCAACCCTCTGGTGTACACACCACAAACATACACACACACACACACACACACACACACACACACACACACACACACACACACACACACACACACACACATAGAGACACACACAAACACTCCAGTATGCTGGGAAAGTAAAACGTTTTTAATCCCCACTACTTCTTGTCTCACTGTGGTAACATTTCAATGGACTCTATTTTGTAGCCATAAACTGTGGGGGAAAAAATAAAATAAATTAGAGTGGAACCGTATGGAAGGTTGACGATGAAGGAATACGACAACAATAAAATGTTTTGGTTTTCTTGCAATGTCAGTGTTGCCCTGAATGTGCATGTGTACAAAATCGGTTCGATGTGCGTCACAATGATCATGATAAAAGAACAAAGTACTCAAGTCTCTGTTTGTTTCCCATTACTCTGCTAATGTGGTTGATATATGACTCTTTGGTGGTTTTGGCTGAGATCATGCGGTGTTTAAACACTTTTGTCTCACAATCATGGTTATTTATTATGTGTTTGTGTTTTGCAGTGCGCCCATGCCCTACCTCATTGGAGTACATTCCAGCCTAATGGAGGTAAGTTCCTCACCACAGACCATTTACAAACCCAACTCATAAGAGGGAGAGTGTGTGTCTACCTGACTGCCTGCGTGTGTGTGTACATGTGTCTCATGTTTGTGTGGAAGTGTAAAGTCCTCTCTCCGTGTCTCTCTCCCTGCAGAAGGTGAGGGGGATGGCCCTGGATGACGTAGTAGTCCTCAACGTAGACACCAACACCCTAGAAACACCCTTTGATGACCTCCAAAGCCTGCCCAACGACGTGGTGAGACACACACACAGACATTTAAAAACACTACATATCCAATTCTCACAAGTGGTACTATCCCTCTACTGCAGGGATGGACAACATTGATGGGGGTGGGGCCCACAACCAAATTTCGAAATTGCACCTTGTGTATTCTACTATTTTTAAGTTGAGACCCTGAGCCCCCCCCCCCAAAAAATAATAATAATATAAATATATATATTTTTAAATGTACAAAACATTCTTTAGCCTCCCCTGTGTTTACTACCAGTTGAGTAAAGGAACACAAAACATTCTTTAGCCTCCCCTGTGTTTACTACCAGTTGAGTAAAGGACCACAAAACATTATTTAGCCTCCCCTGTGCTTACTACCAGTTGAGTAAAGGAACACAAAACATTCTTTAGCCTCCCCTGTGTTTACTACCAGTTGAGTAAAGGACCACAAAACATTCTTTAGCCTCCCCTGTGCTTACTACCAGTTGAGTAAAGGAACACAAAACATTATTTAGCCTCCCCTTTGTTTACTACCAGTTGAGTAAAGGAACACAAAACATTCTTTAGCCTCCCTTGTGTTTACTACCAGTTGAGTAAAGGAACACAAAACATTCTTTAGCCTCCCTTGTGTTTACTACCAGTTGAGTAAAGGAACACAAAACATTATTTAGCCTCCCCTGTGTTTACTACCAGTTGAGTAAAGGAACACAAAACATTCTTTAGCCTCCCCTTTGTTTACTACCAGTTGAGTAAAGGAACACAAAACATTCTTTAGCCTCCCCTGTGTTTACTACCAGTTGAGTAAAGGAACACAAAACATTATTTAGCCTCCCTTGTGTTTACTACCAGTTGAGTAAAGGACCACAAAACATTCTTTAGCCTCCCCTGTGCTTACTACCAGTTGAGTAAAGGACCACAAAACATTCTTTAGCCTCCCCTGTGCTTACTACCAGTTGAGTAAAGGAACACAAAACATTCTTTAGCCTCCCCTGTGCTTACTACCAGTTGAGTAAAGGAACACAAAACATTGACTCAAAGGGAAGCTCCAAATGGTAAATATTGTTATGTCACTCAAAAATAAATAAATATGGATTATTATAGGGTTATTATACAGTAGCGGTCAAACGTTTGGACACACCTATTAATTCCAGGGTTTTTCTTTATTTGTAACATTTTCTACGTCGTAGAATAATAGGGAAGACATCAAAGCTATGAAATAACACATGGAATTATGTAGTAACCAAAAAAGTATATTTTATATTTGAGATTCTTAAAAGTAGCCACCCTTTGCCTTGATGACAGCTTTGCACACTCTTGGCATTCTCTCAACCAGCTTCACCTGGAATGCTTTTCCAACAGTCTTGAAGGAGTTCCCACATATGCTGAGCTCTTGTTTGCTGCTTTTCCTTCACTCTGCGGTCCAACTCATCCCAAACCATCTCAATTGGGTTGAGGTTGGGTGATTGTGGAGGCCAGGTCATCTGATGCAGCACTCCTTCACTCTCCTTCTTGGTCAAATTGCCCTTACACAGCCTGGAGGTGTGTTGGGTCATTAAGCGCAAACCAGATGGGTTGGCGTCTCGCTGCAGAATGCTGTGGTAGCCAGGCTGTTTAAGTATGCCTAGAATTCTAAGTAAATCACTGACAGTGTCACCAACAAAGCACCATCACACCTCCTCCTCCATGCTTCACGAAGGGAACCACACATGTGGAGATCATCCGTTCACCTACTCTGCATCTCAGAAAGACACGGCGGTTTCAACCAAAAATGTCCATTGATTGTGTTTCTTGGCCCAAGCAAGTCTCTTCTTCTTATTGTTGTCCTTTAGTAGTGGTTTCTTTGCTGCAATTCAACCATGAAGGCCTGATTCATGCAGTCTCCTCTGAACAATTCTGAACAATTGATGTTGAGATGTGTCTGTTACTTGAACTCTGTGAAGCATTTATTTGGGCTGCAATTTTTGAGGCTGGTAACTCTAATGAACTTATCCTCTGGTAACTGTGGATCTGTCTTTCCTGTGGCGGTCCTCATGAGAGCCAGTTTCATCATAGCGCTTGATGCTTTTTGCGACTGCACTTGAAGAAACTTTAAAATCTTGACATTTTCCGCATTGACTGACCTTGATGTCTTAAAGTAAAGATTTATCTTTGATTATTTGAGCCTTTCTTGCCAAATAGGGCTTTCTTCTGTATACCACCCCTACCTTGTCACAACACAACTGATTGGCTCAAACGCATTAAGAAGGAAAGAAATTCCACAAGTTCACAATTTATTTATTTTTTTAGCCCTTTTTCTCCCCAATTTCGTGGTATCCAATTGTTTAGTAGCTACTATCTTGTCTCATCGCTACAACTCCCGTACGGGCTCGGGAGAGACGAAGGTTGAAAGTCATGCGTCCTCCGATACACAACCCAACCAAGCCGCACTGCTTCTTAACACAGCGCCATCCAACCCGGAAGCCGCACCAATGTGTCGGAGTAAATACAGTGCACCTGGCAACCTTGGTTAGCACGCACTGCACCCCACAGGAGTCGCCGGTGCGCGATTAGACAAGGATTTCCCTACCTAACCCGGACGACGCTAGGCCAATTGTGCATTACCCATGGACGTCCCGGTCGCGGCTGGTTATGACAGAGCCTGGGCGCGAACCCAGAGCCTCTGGTGGCACAGCTGGCGCTGCAGTACAGCGCCCTTAACCACTGCGCCACCCGGGAGGCCCACAAGTTAACTTTTAAAAAGGCACACCTGTTCATTTAAATGAATTCCAGGTGACTACCTCATTTAGAAAAATATATATATAAAGTTAACCTTTAATCACGGCCAGTTGTGATACAGCCTAGAATCGAATCAGGGTCTGTAAGGACGCCTCTAGCACTGAGATGCAGTGCCTTAGACTGCCGCGCACTCAGGAGCCCAAAAGCTGGTTGAGAGAATGCCAAGAGTGTTCAAAACTGTGGCTACTGTGAAGAATCTCAAATATAACATTTATTTTTATTTGTTTAACAAATATTTTTGGTTACTACATGATTCCATATGTGTTATTTCATAGTTTTGATGTTTTCACTATTATGCTACAGTGTATAAAATAGTAAAAATAAAGAAAAACCCTGGAATGAGTAGGTGTGTCCAAACTGTATATGTATACTGAACAATTTAAATAAATTCATTAGGTCCTAATCTATGGATTTTACATGACAGGGAATGGAGAGATGCATCTGTTGGTCATAGGATTTCGTCACAGTTTCTCTGTGCATTCAAATTGCCATCGATAAAGTTATTTTTTGGGGGGTGGGGAGGGGTTTAATCACTTGGCCTACTGTATATTGAAGTATTGCTTTTAGTAGTCATAACACACCTTGCACAACTCTATGGTCCACTAAACCTTCACATTTCCTGATACATCTGTGGCAGGGATCATCAACTAGATTCAGCCGCGGGTCGATTTCTTTTCTTGAGTGGATGGTCAGGGGGCCGGAACATAATTACAAATAATTTGTAGACTGCAAATTGACCACAAGAAGCAAAAAATATATATAATGTTTGACTAAAACATAGTCATTTCAAACCTTGCTTACATTTACATGCGATCACGTGTCTCTCTATTATGCGTGGGAATACTTGGGAACAGATTTCTTAAATTAATATAACTTAGAGCTGATTTCCTGGTGTTTTTAGTCTTTTATGTCCAACATTGAAAATTCCACAAATGGAAAAAATATATACAGCTCATTTGGAAAGTATTCAAATGCCTTGACTTTTCCCACATTTTGTTGAGTTAGAGCCTTATTCTAAAATGGATTAATACCCCATAATGACAAAGCAAAAACAAGTTTTTAGAAATGTTTGCAAATTTATAAAAAAAATATTTTAAAAAGCTTATATATTACATTTACATAAGTATTTAGGCCAAATTCGGCACACGGGCCGCCGGTTGGGGAACCCTGATCTATGGTTTATTGAAACAGCCATGCATTTGATAATTAACAGTACAAGATCAAAGCAAATCCCAGCGTCTTTCATGGTTGACTACTGAATGCTACACGTTTCCACCACAACTGAACTGAGCTCAACAATGGTAGTCTCATCCTCTCAAGTGGGCTAGCCACGGTCTTTGAAATATCCATTTAGACTTCCAATGCCCACCAAAACGTAAACACGCCCAATTATACAGATTTGTTGGTATTCATGCTTTTACTATAAATATTAATATTTTGTATCTTTCTTACATTTTTGTCCTCTCAAAAGCTGTCATGTTTTCATCTAATTTAAGCTGTTCCTTGTTTGCTGTTGTTGTTGGCCTTAATTACAACATGAGTCATGCTGTTGGGTCAGAGATGCTGTGTGTTTACACTGATGATCTGGGGTCCTCGCATCCACGCCACCTGCCTATGAAGTGCCCTCCTAATTGCCTGATCAAAAGGCTCGTAGCGCGGTGCTAAGTGACCAGGGGAGAAAGAGCAACCTGCCTTTCTCCTTTTGATCGCAGCCAAATACCAGCCCTGGCTCATGTTAGGCAGCCATTATATTTGTTGTCTGTCTACCTGTGTGTGTTTGTTTTTCATTAGCATTCAGCATTTTAGTGTGTGCTCATTTTAGCGTCATAAGTGGGTGAAATATATTCATGAACTGTCATTAGAAAGAAGAGTGACACAGAGCAGCTGGTTGCTTTGAAGTCTGCAGCCACAATGTCTGTGTGTGCTTCGTGTGGTGTGTGTGATTCATGCACAGTCAAGCTTACATGTATGTGTCTAAACGGGCGTCTGCATGCTTACATTAATACATGGAGGTGTTTACATCAAGGCTCTCCAACCCTGTTTCTGGAGAGATACCGTCCTGTAGGTTTTAACTCCAACCCTGATCCTGGAGAGATACCGTCCTGTAGGTTTTAACTCCAACCCTGTTCCTGGAGAGATACCATCCTGTAGGTTTTAACTCCAACCCTGTTCCTGGAGAGATTACCGTCCTGTAGGTTTTAACTCCAACCCTGTTCCTGGAGAGATACCGTCCTGTAGGTTTTAACTCCAACCCTGTTCCTGGGTTATTCCATGGGTTATTGTGTAGATTGATGAGGGGGGAAAAAATAATTTAATCAATTTTAGAATAAGACTGAAATGTAACATAGTGTGGAAAAAGTCTGAAAACTTTCCGAATGCACTGTATGTGTGATGCTAGCCACTGATCTCTTTTTGTCTCCTGTCAGATGTCCACTTTTTATAATATTTAAATGGGACCGATCCTAATTGAATTACTCATTTTAAGGTTGACTCAGCACATATTAAAGTGTGTGTCTGGCAGTATCACTGGGGAACATCATAGGGCAGCCATAAAGCCCCCCGCTCCCAGGAACGGCGTAAAGCTTTAAGAGACTTCCGTCCTGTCATTACACACTTATTCACATCTCTTTTTTTATTTTTTTTATTTTTTTATCACAAGGCTGTAATTCTTGATTTTTATTGGGTTTTGGTGTATTTTCATTTGTTTCTGTAAAAAAATGTGTGTTGAGAGGGGGAGATTATCAAGAGAGGGTGTGTGAGAGGGTGTTTGTATGTGTGTCTGTTCTGGACAGGTAATGGAAGTATTAAGGAGGCATTAGGAGGAAGTGGAGCTGCTGGTGTTACTGAGTTGGAGGAAGCAAGCAAAGCTCTCATGTCATTATACCATCAGATCAAAGACATGTGCAATGACTCAGTACAGTAGGATCAAGGTCCTGATATGCAGCTGATTAGTTACAGCCTACCACACCAGCCCAACTCACCTGACCAAGTGTGTTGAGCTGGAACAAAAGCACACCCTCTAGCTGTCCAGGAAGAGAGTTGGCCATCTCTGGTGTTGATGAGCTGACATAGGAAGTGTAGTTGGTGACGTAGGAAGTGTAGTTGGTGACGTATTAAGTGTCGTTTGTGACGTATTAAGTGTCGTTTGTGACGTATTAAGTGTCGTTTGTGACGTATTAAGTGTAGTTGGTGACGTATTAAGTGTAGTTGGTGACGTATTAAGTGTCGTTTGTGACGTATTAAGTGTAGTTGGTGACGTATTAAGTGTAGTTGGTGACGTATTAAGTGTAGTTGGTGACGTATTAAGTGTAGTTGGTGACGTATTAAGTGTAGTTGGTGACGTATTAAGTGTAGTTGGTGACGTATTAAGTGTCGTTTGTGACGTATTAAGTGTCGTTTGTGACGTATTAAGTGTAGTTGGTGACGTATTAAGTGTAGTTGGTGACGTATTAAGTGTAGTTGGTGACGTATTAAGTGTCGTTTGTGACGTATTAAGTGTCGTTTGTGACGTATTAAGTGTCGTTTGTGACGTATTAAGTGTAGTTGGTGACGTATTAAGTGTAGTTGGTGACGTAGGACGTGTAGTTATTGAGGTAGGAAATGTAGTTGGTGACATAAGACGTGTAGTTGGTGAAAAGGGGACCACATTACGAGAATGTAGCATGGTGTTTTCCAGGGCTCTTTGTCTTTTTCCCATTTACTCTTTCCTTAAACATGAAGTATGACAGTTTATGCGTGATGTTCTACCCGAATGTAAAAATCTAAAGTCCCTCTTGGACACACTGATTAACGTGAGCTTTACAATCTGCGTTTCAAAACCACTATTTTCAATATCCTCCAAACAAATGAGACAGGAAAATACAGCAACATTTAATTTGCGTGTCTCATCTGCCTCCGCTGTTGAAGAAAACAAACCCAGGTTAGGTCATGGCAAATCAAACCCAGGTCATGGCAAATCAAACCCAGGTCATGGTAAATCAAACCCAGGTCATGGTAAATCAAACCCAGGTCATGGCAAATCAAACCCAGGTCATGGCCAATCAAACCCAGGTCATGGCAAATCAAACCCAGGTCATGGCCAGCCAATCAAACCCAGGTCATGGCAAATCAAACCCAGGTCATGGCAAATCAAACCCAGATCATGGCAAATCAAACCCAGGTCATGGCCAATCAAACCCAGGTCATGGCAAATCAAACCCAGGTCATGGCCAGCCAATCAAACCCAGGTCATGGCAAATCAAACCCAGGTCATGGCAAATCAAACCCAGATCATGGCAAATCAAACCCAGGTCATGGCCAATCAAACCCAGGTCATGGCAAATCAAACCCAGGTCATTGCAAATCAAACCCAGGTCATGGCAAATCAAACCCAGATCATGGCAAATCAAACCCAGATCATGGCAAATGCCACAAAACATCTGTGTTCTTTACTACGGTTATTTTTCTGGCTGAGTTTTCTGCTTTGGGGGAGGCAAATCTTTTGCTAACAATGTAACCGAGCATCTTTAATAACCGGGGGAGCTCACCGTGGGAGAAAAGTGGCGGGGTAAGAGAGAGAGAAGAAGAAAGGATTACTTCAGCCCCGTGCCCTCGCTCCCGGCTAGTGCATTAGCCTAAGCGGCCGTCTCATGGAGTGTATTCATGTAGAATAACGCTGTTGTTGACTCGTGGGCCGCTTTTCCAGCGGTGTGGTGCCTATGGATGCAAGCAAGGGAGAAGGGAGAGAGGGCGGCTGTAGCCTGGAGAAGGGCTGATTAAAGGAGGGCCTGGATCAGACACATCCTGAGGGATAGGAGGCCTGGGGGGAGAGAGAGTCTTTCAGTCCATTTCTGGGGGAAGAAGAGGAATGAAGGGAGGGACGAGGGATGAGATGTTTGGAGGAAAGCAGAAAGGAATGGATGAGTGGATGGAGAGAGTGATAAATAAAGACACTGGTAAGGTGAAAGAGATGGACGAAGGCAGAGAGTGGGGTAAAATATTTTGGGGTATGGATGGATGAAAAAATGACCTATGAATGCACCTATGACTATCAATGATGCAGTCCTTATGTAGACTCTATAAACAATAATAAGGTAACTGTTTGTTGTTGTTGTTTTCCCCCAGGTGTCATCCTTAAAGAATCGCCTGAAGAAGGTTTCCACGACGACGGGAGATGGCGTGGCCCGAGCTTTCCTCAAGACACAGGCCGCTCTCTTCGGCTGCTACAGGAACGCGCTGCAGATCCAACCGGTGAGACAGACTGAGGGAGAATGAAAGAGGGAAGAGGGGAAGGAGGGAGGGAAGTTTTACAGTTAGTAGTGAGCGAGAGAATGAGAGAGAGTGACCCACACAGACACGGAGCGAGCTGTCTTTCTTTCCTGGCAGCTCCTCTATATCACCATGGTAATGGTATATGATGACAGTGTGTTTGAATGTGAACAGCCAGCCAGCGCTCGGTCTACTCTGTACCTGCATCAACACTAGGCATGGTTGTGCCGGTCCACTAATTATTCTACTATTCCGCCATATGTCGTCAAAAAAGTCTGATCCTCGCGTCGCCCAACCCAATGGCGTCTATTTTAAAATCATCTCTCCCGGACATTTACATATTTTAGACGGGGGCAATATGAATAAAACAAATAGAGGTGTCAATCAAGGACTTCAGTGCGCTAGGACGGCAGGGTGTGTGTCTGTGTCTCTGTGTGTGTGTGTGTGTGTGCGTGTGTGTGTGTCTGCCCACTGTTTGAATAATAGCATTAGTGATGCAGATCCCCGTATCCCCCCAGTGTTTAGAGGGGGGTCTGGAGGACAGAATAGCCCCCCTACGTGGGGTACCGGTCCATCCACCAGGGGAGACAGAAAGGGGACACACGTCCTAACAATGGCCCAGCTGGTGCCCCTGCAATACATATGGGGGATCCAGCGCCTTCCTTCCACCTCCAAGCTGTCACTACGCTGTGGCTAACCCTAAACCCTCAACTCTAACCCCTAAACCCCTAACCTGTACTCTGGCTGAACCAAGGCCTCTTCTGCCTAGGAGACACTGGGGAGTTTTTATTGTGTGTGCTTTGGCCCATTCGGTGTCCAACATTTCTTATGACCCACCATGTAGATGGTGTATTTCTAGTCAGGACCCAAAATGAATCCAATAAATGACCCGGGCCACCCACCGTCACGGATATCCTGCTCTCATCGTTATCATGAAGCTGGTCAGATATTGCTGAAGCTTTTTTTAAATATATTTTTTTAATTCTCGACCCAATCTTTCTTGCTTTCTTACAGTGTTGTAACAATGTGCAAATAGTACAAAAGTACAAAAGGGAAAATAAATAAACATAAATAGTGGATTTTGTTCTTCACCGGTTGTCCTTTTCATGTGGCAACAGGTCACAAATCCTGCTGCTGTGATTGCACTCTCTCTCTCTCTCTCTCTCTCTCTCTCTCTCTCTCTCTCTCTCTCTCTCTCTCTCTCTCTCTCTCTCTCTCTCTCTCTCTCTCTCTCTCTCTCTCTCTCTCTCTCTCTCTCTCTCTCTCTCTCTCTCTCTCTCTCTCTCTCTCTCTCTCTCTCTCTCTCTCCTCTCTCTCTCTCTCCCTCTCTTTCTCTCTCTCTCTCTCTCTCTCTCTCTCTCTCTCTCTCTCTCTCTCTCTCTCTCTCTCTCTCTCTCTCTCTCTCCTCTCTCTCTCTCCCTGCACCTCTTCTCTCTCTCTCTCTTTATCTATCTCTACCCCCTCTTCTCTCTCTCCCTCTCTTTATCTATCTCTACCCCCCCTCTCTCTCTCTCTCTCTCTCTCTCTCTCTCTCTCTCTCTCTCTCTCTCTCTCTCCCTGCACCTCTTTTCTCTCTCTCCCTCTCTTTATCTATCTCTACCCCCCTCTCTCTCTCTCTCTCCCTCTCTTTATCTATCTCTACCCCCCTCTCTCTCTCTCTCTCTCTCGCTTTCTCTCTCTCTCCCTCTCTCTTCTCTCTCCCTCTCTTTATCTATCTCTACCCCCCCTCTCTCTCTCTCTCTCTCTCTCTCTCTCTCTCCCTCCCTCTCTTCTCTCTCTCCCCCTCTCTTTATCTATCTCTACCCCCCTCTCTCTCTCTCTCTCTCCTCTCTTTATCTATCTCTACCCCCTCTCTCTCTCTCTCTCTCTCTCTTTCTCTCTCTCTCCCTGCACCTCTTCTCTCTCCCTCTCTTTATCTATCTCTACCCCCCTCTCTCTCTCTCTCCCTCTCTCTCCCTCTCTCTCTCTCTCGCTTTCTCTCTCTCTCCTGCACCTCTTCTCTCTCCCTCTCTTTCTCTCTCTCTCTCCCTCTCTCTCTCTCTCTCTCTCTCTCCCTGCACCTCTTCTCTCTCTCCCTCTCTTTATCTATCTCTACCTCCCTACCCCCTCCCACCCCTCTCCCTCCCTCTCTCTCTCTGTCTCATGCTCGGCGCTAGTTGTCATTAAGTCTGAACTGCAGAACCAATTAGTTTGATCCAGAGGGGATGTGATGTGCAGCAGCAGTATGGACAGTGGGGATAGGAAGGGACGTGTATGTGTGTGTGCGTGCTCTCTTATTTGGCAATGGACCTCTTAGCTATGCTTGGATACACATCATCAAGACAGGACAAGATACTGTACAAAAACACCCGACATACACTCAACCATACAGAAGCAAACTCACTCACTCACTCACTCACTCACTCACTCACTCACTCACTCACTCACTCACTCACTCACTCACTCACTCACTCACTCACTCACACACACACACACACACACACACACACACACACACACACACACACACACACACACACACACACACACACACACACACACACACACACACACACACACACACACACACACACACACACACACACACACACACACACACACACACACACTAGACAAGCAGAGCGGCCCAGAGAAACAAAGCGGTTGTGTCTTGTCTGAGTTGTTGTGTGGTGTGTGTTGACCCACTTATTGCTTTCCCTGTGAGTTTACTCTGAGTGTGCAAAACATTATGAACACCTTCCTAATAATGAGTTGCGCGCCTCCCCTTTGCCCATAGAACAGCGTTAATTCATCAGGGAATGGACTCTACAAGGTGTTGAAGCATTCCACAGGGATGCTGGCCCATGTTGTCTCCAATGCTTCCCACAGTTGTGTCATGTTGGCTGGATGTCCTTTGGGTGGTGGACCATTCTTGATACACAGGAAACTGTTGAGCGTGAAAAATCCAGCCATGTTGCAGTTCTTGACACACTCACACCGGTGCGCCTGGTACCTACTACCATACCATGTTCAAATGCACTTAAATATTTTGTCTTGCACATACACAATCCATGTCTCAATTGTCTCAAGGCTTAAAAATTATTCTGTAACCTGTCTCCTCCCCTTCATCTACACTGATTGAAGTGGATTTAACAAGTGACATCAATAAGGGATCATAGCTTTCACCTGGATTCATCTGGTCAGTCTGTCATGGAAAGAGCAGGTGTTCCTAATGTTTTGTATAGTCAGTGTATTTGTGAGCTTTACAACATGTTCCAAACTGACGTTTCATACCGCTGGTTGACAAATCACTATTAATACATGTTTAAGTGGCCTCTAACAGCGACACACACACACACACACACACATACACGTACGTTCGTACGTACACTCAGATTCAGTCAGTGATCTTACAGCCACACAGTAACATACGCATACATTTTGTACAGATGTAGGATCTTAATTTGAGCTAGTTTGCTACAGCAGGAAAATAACACATGTTGACTATAACCTGATGTAAAGTATGTGGACACTGGCTCGTCGAACATCTCATTCCAAAATCATGGGCATTAAAATGGAGTTGGTCCCCCCTTTGCTGCTATAACAGCCTCCACTCTTCTGGGAAGGCTTTCCACTAGATGTTGGAACATTGCTGCCGGAACTTCCTTCCATTCAGCCTCTAGAGCGTTAGTCAAGTCGGGCACTGATGTAGGGTGATTAGGTCTGGCTCGCAGTCGGTGTTCCAATTCATCCCAAAGGTGTTTGATGGGGTTGAGGTCAGGTTTCTGTGCTGGCCAGTCAAGTTCTTCCATAAAGATCTCGACAAACCATTTCTGTATGGACCTCCCTTTGTGCAAGGGGGCATTGTCATGCTGAAACAGGAAACTTTTCTCACAAACTGCTGCCACAAGTTGTAAGCACAGAATTGTCCAGAATGTCATTGTATGCTGTAGCGTTAAGATTTCCCTTCACTGGAACTAAGGGGCGTAGCCCGAACCATGAAAAAGAGCCCCAGACCATTATTCCTCCTCCACCAAACTTTACAGTTGGTGCATACATTGGGGCAGGGAGCGTTCTCCTGGTCGTCCGCCATACCCAGATTCGTCAGTCGGACTGCCAGATGAAGAAGCGTGATTCATCACTCTAGAGAACACGTTTCTACTGCTCCAGAGTCCAATGGCTGCGAGCTTTACACCACTCCAGCCGGCACTTGGCATTGCACATGGTGATCTTGGCTTATGTGCGGCTGCTCAGCCATGGAAACCCATGAAAGTCACTGAGCTCTTCAATAAGGCCATTCTACTGCCAATGTTTGTCTATGGAGATTGCATAACTGTGTGCTTGATTTTATATACCTGTCAGCAACCAGTGTGGCTGAAAAATCCAAATCCACTCATTTGAAGGGGTGTCCACATACTTTTGTATATATAGTGTAAATATTTTGTTTGGGAAAATCAAGTCTGAAATTTGACAGTGCTAATGAGGGGCGTTATCACTGGCATGTGTCCTTCTCCACCCTTCTAACGTGCTAATGTCCTACTGGCCAGGTGGTCTCGCACACACGCATTCACGCACTCACACAAACACACACTGCTCGCACAAACACACAGTTAATATGGACAAAATGGTTGTGCGCAGGTTACCCTCTCGTTTGAATAATAAGGGCAGTTTAAGAATCCAGCTTTTAGCTTTTCCCTGGGCTGAAACGTGTGTGTGTGTGTGTGTTTATCTGTGTGTCACCTAATGCTCAGTAACAGTGGCAGGTGTCATCTAAGCATGTTTGGGGAATATGCTCCTCTCAGGCCCTGGTAAACGCTCCCCTCACAGGAGACAAGTCATGCTCTCCTCTGGCTCTAGTTTACAGTTCAGCCTCCTTGACATGAGACTTAGTTGAGGATGACTGAATGTCTGTGTGTGTGAGCAGGCAGGTCACCCATGAAAGAAGTCTGTATTCTACGTCCATCCATATCTGAGGATGTTCTGGAGATGATGTGGAAACCTGCCACTAGGGGCAACAGTGAGCACTGTTACCTTCAAGTAGTTTTCGGTTTTGCATTGTGGACGGGGATGGTGGATAAGCGTAAGCATCTGCCTCTGATTCCAAAGGTTGCCAGTTCAAATCCATAATCCTTACCTTACCATGCTGAGTTAATGTCTAAACTAACCCATACCATGCTGAGTTAATGTCTAAACTAACCCTTACCATGCTGAGTTAATGTCTAAACTAACCCTTACCTTACCATGCTGAGTTAATGTCTAAACTAACCCTTACCATGCTGAGTTAATGTCTAAACTAACCCTTACCATGCTGACTTAATGTCTAAACTAACCCTTACCATGCTGAGTTAATGTCTAAACTAACCCTTACCTTACCATGCTGAGTTAATGTCTAAACTAACCCTTACCATGCTGAGTTAATGTCTAAACTAACCCTTACCATGCTGACTTAATGTCTAAACTAACCCTTACCTTACCATGCTGAGTTAATGTCTAAACTAACCCTTACCATGCTGAGTTAATGTCTAAACGAACCTTTACCATGCTGAGTTAGTCTAAACTAACCCTTACCTTACCATGCTGAGTTAATGACTAAACTAACCCTTGTCATGCTGAGTTAATGTCTAAACTAACCCTTACCTTACCATGCTGAGTTAGTCTAAACTAACCCTTACCTTACCATGCTGAGTTAATGCCTAAACTAACCCTTACCATACTGAGTTAATGTCTAAACTAACCCTTACCTTACCATGCTGAGTTAATGACTAAACTAACCCTTACCATGCTGAGTTAATGTCTAAACTAACCCTTACCTTACCATGCTGAGTTAATGTCTAAACTAACCCCTACCATGCTGAGTTAATGTCTAAACTAACCCTTACCTTACCATGCTGAGTTAATGACTAAACTAACCCTTACCTTACCATGCTGAGTTAATGTCTAAACTAACCCTTACCTTACCGTGCTGAGTTAATGTCTAAACTAACCCCTACCATGCTGAGTTAATGTCTAAACTAACCCTTACCTTACCATGCTGAGTTAATGTCTAAACTAACCCGTACCTTACCATGCTGAGTTAATGTCTAAACTAACCCTTACCATGCTGAGTTAATGTCTAAACTAACCCTTACCATGCTGAGTTAATGGCTAAACTAACCCTTACCTTGCTGAGTTAATGTCTAAACTAACCCTAACCATGCTGAGTTAATGTCTAAACTAACCCTTACCATACCATGCTGAGTTAATGTCTAAACTAACCCTTTCCTTTACCATGCTGAGTTAATGTCTAAACTAACCCTTACCATGCTGAGTTAATGTCTAAACTAACCCTTACCTTACCATGCTGAGTTAATGTCTAAACTAACCCTTTCCTTTACCATGCTGAGTTAATGTCTAAACTAACCCTTACCATGCTGAGTTAATGTCTAAACTAACCCTTACCTTACCATGCTGAGTTAATGTCTAAACTAACCCTTACCTTACCATGCTGAGTTAATGTCTAAACTAACCCTTACCATGCTGAGTTAATGTCTAAACTAACCCTTACCTTACTATGTTGAGTTAATGTCTAAACTAACCCTTACCATGCTGAGTTGATGTCTAAACTAACCCTTACCATGCTGAGTTAATGTCTAAACTAACCCTTACCATGCTGAGTTAATGACTAAACTAACCCTTACCTTACCATGCTGAGTTAATGACTAAACTAACCCTTACCTTACCATGCTGAGTTAATGTCGAAACTAACCCTTACCATGCTGAGTTAATGTCTAAACTAACCCTTACCATGCTGAGTTAATGACTAAACTAACCCTTACCATGCTGAGTTAATGACTAAACTAACCCTTACCATGCTGAGTTAATGTCTAAACTAACCCTTACCATGCTGAGTTAATGTCTAAACTAACCCTTACCATGCTGAGTTAATGTCTAAACTAACCCTTACCATGCTGAGTTAATGTCTAAACTAACCCTTACCATGCTGAGTTAATGACTAAACTAACCCTTACCATGCTGAGTTAATGACTAAACTAACCCTTACCATGCTGAGTTAATGTCTAAACTAACCCTTACCTTACCATGCTGAGTTAATGTCTAAACTAACCCTTACCATGCTGAGTTAATGTCTAAACTAACCCTTACCTTACCATGCTGAGTTAATGTCTAAACTAACCCTTACCATGATGAGTTAACGTCTAAACTAACCCTTACCATGCTGAGTTAATGTCTAAACTAACCCTTACCTTACCATGCTGAGTTAATGTCTAAACTAACCCTTACCTTACCATGCTGAGTTAATGTCTAAACTAACCCTTACCATGATGAGTTAACGTCTAAACTAACCCTTACCATGCTGAGTTAATGTCTAAACTAACCCTTACCATGCTGAGTTAATGTCTAAACTAACCCTTACCTTACCATGCTGAGTTAATGTCTAAACTAACCCTTACCTTACCATGCTGAGTTAATGTCTAAACTAACCCTTACCATGCTGAGTTAATGTCTAAACTAACCCTTACCTTACCATGCTGAGTTAATGTCTAAACTAACCCTTACCTTACCATGCTGAGTTAATGTCTAAACTAACCCTTACCTTACCATGCTGAGTTAATGTCTAAACTTAATCTTAAATTTGGCGTTTGGAACCGCTTTGAAATTTTACATTTGAGAAACATGGATGAACTGGTCTAATGGTCTAATTCTGACGTGAGACTGTGAGAGCTGGTAGGTATGAGAACAGTGCTGTGTGTGTGTGTGTGTGTGTGTGTGTGTGTGTGTGTGTGTGTGTGTGTGTGTGTGTGTGTGTGTGTGTGTGTGTGTGTGTGTGTGTGTGTGTGTGTGTGTGTGTGTGTGTGTGTGTGTGTGTGTGTGTGTGTGTGTGTGGATCGTGTGATGCGATCGGACAGTGCTAATCTGCTATCAGCCCCCCACACTGACAGCTAATTAACAGGATGAGCCTCGGACTGCTGATGGAGAGAGAGAGAGACATAGGTAAGGAGAGAGAGAGAAAGACAATGGTAGAAGGAGAAAGAGGGGTAGAGATGGCTTATTAACATTACAGTATACTGTACTCCTTGCAACATACAGTGAGGGAAAAAAGTATTTGATCCCCTGCTGATTTTGTATGTTTGCCCACTGACAAAGAAATGATCAGTCTATCATTTTAATTGTAGGTTTATTTGAACAGTGAGAGACAGAATAACAACAAAAAAATCCAGAAAAAACGCATGTCAAAAATGTTATAAATTGATTTGCATTTTAATGAGGGAAATAAGCATTTGACCCCTCTGCAAAACATGACTTAGTACTTGGTGGCAAAACCCTTGTTGGCAATCACAGAGGTCAGACGTTTCTTGTAGTTGGCCACCAGGTTTGCACACATCTCAGGAGGGATTTTGTCCCACTCCTCTTTGCAGATCTTCTCCAAGTCATTAAGGTTTCGAGGCTGACGTTTGGCAACTCGAACCTTCAGCTCCCTCCACAGATTTTCTATGAGATTCAGGTCTGGAGACTGGCGAGGCCACTCCAGGACCTTAATGTGCTTCTTCTTCCACTCCTTTGTTGCCTTGGCCGTGTGTTTTGGGTCATTGTCATGCTGGAATACCCATCCACGACCCATTTTCAATGCCCTGCCTGATAGGAGGTTCTCATCCAAGATTTGACGGTACATGGACCGGTCCATCGTCCCTTTGATGCGGTGAAGTTGTCCTGTCCCCTTAGCAGAAAAACACCCCCAAAGCATAATGATTCCACCTCCATGTTTGACGGTGGGGATGGTGTTCTTGGGGTCATAGGAAGCATTCCTCCTCCTCCAAACACGGCGAGTTGAGTTGGTGCCAAAGAGCTCCATTTTGGTCTCATCTGACAACAACACTTTCACCCAGTTGTCCTCTGAATCATTCAGATGTTCATTGGTAAACTTCAGACGTGCATGTATATGTGCTTTCTCGAGCAGGGGGACCTCGCGGGCGCTGCAGGATTTCAGTCCTTCACAGCGTAGTGAGTTACCAATTGTTTTCCTGGTGACTATGGTCCCAGCTGCCTTGAGATCATTGACAAGATCCTCCCGTGTAGTTCCGGGCTGATTCCTCACCGTTCTCATGATCATTGCAACTCCACGAGGTGAGATCTTGCATGGAGCCCCAGGCCGTGGGAGATTGACAGGTCTTTTGTGTTTCTTCCATTTGCGAATAATCGCACCAACTGTTGTCACCTTTTCATCAAGCTGCTTGGCGATGGTCTTGTAGCCCATTCCAGCCTTGTGTAGGTCTACAATCTTGTCCCTGACATCCATGGAGAGCTCTTTGGTCTTGGCCATGGTGGAGAGTTTGGAATCTGATTGATTGATTTCTTCTGTGGGCAGATGTATTTTATACAGGTAACAAACTGAGATTAGGAGCACTCCCTTTAAGAGTGTGCTCCTAATCTCAGCTCGTTACCTGTATAGAAGACACCTGGGAGCCAGAAATCGTTCTGATTGAGAGGGGGTCAAATACTTATTTCCCTCATTAAAATACAAATCAATTTATAACATTTTTGCCATGCGTTTTTCTGGATCTTTGTTGTTGTCATTCTGTCTCTCACTGTTAAAAAAAACCTACCATTTAAATTATAGACTAATTTCTTTGTCAGTGGGCAAACATACAACATCAGCAGGGGATCCCTCACTGTACGTATACAGCACAGTTTTACTTAAGCAATAAGGCATGAGAACCCAGGGATTAAAGTGTGAAAAACACCCGACGAAGTAAGGGTTATTCTTAGGCCCAAACCAGAGCGAAGGGAAACAGCCCTTAGGAGGGAGTTGTATACAATAATTATTCGGTTTGAGTGCCTTGTGCTTTTATAAAACTGTTGTCAACATATTTAAATTTAAAAAAAGATTAACAAACATTTTTTCATTAAAATGTTTATTTTAATGAGTAAATATGTTTTATTTCATCCTTCCACCAGATTATATAGTCCAGGGAAAAGCCAGTTGTTAGTTCTGAGATTCTGAAGTTGCTAGCCAGACAGGCTGGTTCCTCATTCTATTCATTCTATAGGAAATGGTTGGTATGCTAAGCAAGTCATTGGCATGTAGCTGTGCAGGCTAGCTACTTCTCTGCTAGCTAGCCAACTAAGGCTAACACACAATCACTTCAAGCAGACGAAATGACAGAAAACTATGTCCATTTTTGTTTGTTTTACCTTTGTTTCTATTGCCAATGATTTGTGTGTATCCATTATAATGATCCTGATAAATGAATTTGCCTGGCTTAGAGAAGCGGTCAGTCTCTTCGCAACATGTTCAAATGGCACAACGGGGACAAATCCCCAATGTTGCAAACCTAATTCTAAGCTAGGCTACATGCATGGGGAGATAATATCTCAACCCTTTTTCCCCAGGGGAGATGAAGTTTATAAATGGCCTGGCTGGACATTGACAATTTAAATGGAACTGTTAACAGGCGTTACACAGGGATTGTGATGAATAACTCCTTGCTATCAACCAATCAGCATCCAGGATCCACACAAATCATTTTAGAAACGTCTTTAAAGGAGCTACATGTAATATTTTCATATTGTATTTCACCAAATTAAGAAGTCTTAACTGGATTTTGGAAAGTGGTTGTAAAGATGGGCTAGGGATAGTGGTAATGTTCAGTACCTGCCGTTGGTGGATTGATTGGCATCTCCCTTGGTGTCTTTCTCCTACTTCGCTCTTTCCTCCACCATTCTCTCTGTATGTTATCTTATTCTCCCTGCCCTCAATTTTTCCTCTTCTCTACCTCTCCTCCTTCTGTTACGTACACATTCCAGAGGAGAGCAGCTTTCGGCGAGGAAAGTTGGAGGGAAAATGTAATCTGTGCAAACAAACTGTAATACACACCTAAGACACAAACACACACAAACACAATGTTTGGCACAGGGAACGTTACACTAACATCGTATGTCTAGTTCCACTCCTGCTGTCTCGTGTCTTACGCAGCAATGCCATCTAGTGGTCAAAATATATTTTCATACTCTACCTCCAAAAAAAGGAAACTGTTATTACATTTTATTTAACCTTTATTTAACTAGGCAAGTCAGTTAAGAACAAATTCTTATTTACAATGACGGCCAAACTCGGACGACGCTGGGTCAATTGTGTGCCACCCTATGGGACTCCCAATCATGGTTAGATGTGTTACAGCCTGGATTAGACCGCTGCGCCACTCGGGAGGCTATCTTTATTTAATTTACTGTAGTTTTGTTTTCTATTCAGCCTATTTGATTAAATGTTGTTCTTTAAACTTGTAAAAAAAATATAAAAACAAAGTCGTGGATTGGAAGAGAAACTCAATGTTGATATGTCAAACGCACTACTATCGGCCATTGTAAAAACACATTGAATGCCAAACCAGATCCAAGATGTCACTGGATATACTTCCTGCTGATTGGTCCATGTTTTTGTGTACCTTCAGGGAGAGCCAATAACGTTCAGTGAGGAGGTCTTTGTGACCCACCGCTCCAGTGCCATGAGACAGTTCCTACAGAACGCCATCCAGCTGCAGCTCTTCAAACAGGTACACACACACACACACACACACACACACACACACACACACACACTCACAATAATAGGCTCACATACAATAATAGGCACACACACAATAATATGCGCACACACACACCCCATTTCTCATTGGAATAAACCTTTCTCCATCTCTGTAGTTCATCGATGGCCGCTTGGACCTGCTGAACGCTGGTCAGGGCTTCAGTGATGTTTTCGAGGATGAGATCAACATGGGAGAGTATGCAGGTGTGAATACAATCATATCAAAAAAATGACACGTTTTTTTTTTTACTTGGTCTCAAAGCACTTGACTTGATCTTTGGTTGGGGACCGGCAGACATTTTATGCGCCTCCAAGGTCACCATAAACCAGTAGGCACGAAACAGAAGTCAACTTTTTGAAACTGAAGTAGACAACTCCCTGTCCAATAACAATGTTCATTGATGTTCTCTGTTTAAAAATTAATTAAAACAATTCAAGAATACTGCTATTCTTGGGTTAGGGACATTGACTCCTCCACTGCTATAGGTGTTAGTAATGGGACATGGGTTAGGGACATTGATTCCTCCACTGCTACAGACGTTAGTAATGGGACATGGGTTAGGGACATTGACTCTTCCACTGCTATAGACATTAGTAATGGGACATGGGTTAGGGACATTGACTCCTCCACTGCTATAGACGTTAGTAATGGGACATGGGTTAGGGACATTGACTCTTCCACTGCTATAGATGTTAGTAATGGGACATGGGTTAGGGACATTGACTCTTCCACTGCTATAGACGTTAGTAATGGGACATGGGTTAGGGACATTGATTCCTCCACTGCTACAGATGTTAGTAATGGGACATGGGTTAGGGACATTGATTCCTCCACTGCTACAGACGTTAGTAATGGGACATGGGTTAGGGCAGTGGAGAAGTCAGTGGTCCTAACTCATGTCCCATTACTAATCTGTATAGCAGGGGAGAAGTCAGTGGTCCTAACTCATGTCCCATTACTAATCTGTATAGCAGGGGAGAAGTCAGTGGTCCTAACTCATGTCCCATTACTAATCTGTATAGCAGTGAAGAAGTCAGTGGTCCTAACTCATGTCCCATTACTAATCTGTACAGCAGGGGAGAAGTCAGTGGTCCTAACTCATGTCCCATTACTAATCTGTATAGCAGTGGAGAAGTCAGTGGTCCTAACTCATGTCCCATTACTAATCTGTATAGCAGTGGAGAAGTCAGTGGTCCTAACTCATGTCCCATTACTAATCTGTATAGCAGTGGAGAAGTCAGTGGTCCTAAATCATGTCCCATTACTAATCTGTATAGCAGTGGAGAATTCAGTGGTCCTAACTCATGTCCCATTACTAATCTGTATAGCAGTGGAGAAGTCAGTGGTCCTAACTCATGTCCCATTACTAATCTGTATAGCAGTGGAGAAGTCAGTGGTCCTAACTCATGTCCCATTACTAATCTGTATAGCAGTGGAGAAGTCAGTGGTCCTAACTCATGTCCCATTACTAAGCTGTATAGCAGTGGAGAAGTCAGTGGTCCTAACTCATGTCCCATTACTAATCTGTATAGCAGGGGAGAAGTCAGTGGTCCTAAATCATGTCCCATTACTAATCTGTATAGCAGTGGAGAAGTCAGTGATCCTAACTCATGTCCCATTACTAATCTGTATAGCAGTGGAGAAGTCAGTGGTCCTAACTCATGTTCCATTACTAATCTGTATAGCAGTGGAGAAGTCAGTGGTCCTAACTCATGTCCCATTACTAATCTGTATAGCAGGGGAGAAGTCAGTGGTCCTAAATCATGTCCCATTACTAATCTGTATAGCAGTGGAGAAGTCAGTGATCCTAACTCATGTCCCATTACTAATCTGTATAGCAGTGGAGAAGTCAGTGGTCCTAACTCATGTCCCATTACTAATCTGTATAGCAGTGGAGAAGTCAGTGGTCCTAAATCATGTCCCATTACTAATCTGTATAGCAGGGGAGAAGTCAGTGGTCCTAAATCATGTCCCATTACTAATCTGTATAGCAGTGGAGAAGTCAGTGGTCCTAAATCATGTCCCATTACTAATCTGTATAGCAGGAGTTCCCACATGTTTTGCTTTGCGACCCACCAATTAAGGTGTCTGTTGAGTCGTAACCCACCTTAAGGGTTGAGCAGTGAAAAAGCAGTCCCGACCCACAGTTTTGGAACCACTGCTCTATAGAATATAGAATGGTCCACTGTGTTAAGACGTTGACCTTTCACCCTTGTGACCTCTCCTCTGTGTTAACTCCAAAGGCAGCGACAAAAACTACCACCAGTGGCTATTCACAGTAAAGGTAGGTCCTACATTTCAACCCATAAAAGTGCCCATATTTAACACAGTCACATGAGTAAATAAACTGTTTTCTCATATGCTGAGAGAGAAAGTTTAGGGAATTTCTTTTATGGTAGAAAACAATGGCAACATTTCTATGACTGTTGCCATGTAATTGTTAGCTGTGCCGCTAACAATGGCTTTGTCTCCAACAGAAAGGGGGCGGTGCTATCTTTAACACAGTGAGGACCAAGGCTAACCCGGCCATGAAAACTGTCTATAAGTTTGTAAGTGTCCCTCTATCATGACAATTACGCCATGACACTCCCAAAATATTTCACTGTTAACTCTCGCCATATTGCTGCCACTTTCTAAAGGGGCCATCTGCAGTTCAAACAATAACACATTGGTTTTGGTAATGAGTTTAGGGATGTGGCTGGAGAAATGTAACCACTCTCAAATTAATAGACAGCTCTGGATGCAAGGACTGACCATCCATGATATTCAAATGATAGTTTTAACCATGTTTTGAAGCTATATAGTGTTTGTTTACAATTACATTGTTTACAAACAATTGCGTAAAACAAGCTTATATTTTGGGATCTGATGGAGTACAAGCGTTGAACTAAGCTCATGAGGCATCTGTAAGTTGTTTTCTTCAAGAATCAATGGTTATATACACTCACCGGCTAGTTTATTAGGTACACCCGTCTAGTACTGGGTCGTTCACCCCTTTGCCTCCAGAACAGCCTGAATTCTTTGGGGTGTGCATTCTCCAAGGTGTCGGAAACGTTCGTTGGTATCAACGGACCTAACGTGTGCCAGGAAAACATTCCCCACACCGGTACACCACCTCCACCCGCCTGTACCATTGACACCAGGCAGGAGTGGTCTATGGCGTCATGCTGCTTATGCCAAATCCGGACAAATCCGCAATAGTATTTGTTGGATCAGGCAATGTTTTTCCACTCCTCAATTGTCTACTGTTGGTGAATGCGTGCCCACTAGAGCTGCTTCTTCTTGTTTTTAGCTGATCAGAGTGGAACCCGGTGTGGTTGTCTGCCGCAAAAGCCCATCCGTGACAAGGACACCACTGTTATTTATTTGTTTGTGGCCCGCCTGTTAGCTTGCACAATTCTTGCCATTTCCCTTCAATATCTCTCATCAACGAGCTGTTTTCGCCCACAGGACTGCTGCTGACTGGATGTTTTTTGTTTTTCGCACCATTGTAGGTAAACCATAGACACTGTCGTGCGTGAAAAGCCTAGCAGGGCGGCCATTTCTGAGATACTGGATCCGGCTCGCCTGACACCTACGATCATATCACGTTCAACGTCGCTAGGTCACTCGTTTTGCCCATTCTAATGTTCAAACGAACAGTAACTGAATGTCTCTGCCTGTCTGCCTGCTTTATAAAGCAAGCCACGGCCATGTGACTCACTGTCTGTAGGAAGGGTGTACCTAATAAACTGTCCAGTGAGTGTATGTACAGCGCATTCAGAAAGTATTCAGACCCCTTCCCCTTTTCCACGTTTACTTGCGTTACAGCCTTATTCTAAAATTGATTCAATTATTTATTGTCCTCATCAATCAACACACAATAGCCTATAATGTCAAAGCAAAGCAGGTTTCTTAATTTTTTTGCAAATGTATTAGACATAAAAAACAGATACCTTATTTACGTAAGACTCGAAATTGAGCTCAGGTGCTTCCTGTTTCTATTACTCATCCTTGAGATGTTTCAACAACTTGATTGGAGTCCACCTATGGTAAATTCAATTGATTGGACCACTGCTTTTAATCAGGGCAAGGTGTCTGGTAACATGTCCGAATATAAACAATGCAGCTATTCCCTCCGCAAGGCTATTAAACAAGCTAAGCGTCAGTACAGAGACAAAGTGGAATCTCAATTCAATGGCTCAGACACAAGAGGCATGTGGCAGGGTCTACAGTCAATCACGGACTACAAGAAGAAACCCAGCCCAGTCACGGACCAGGATGTCTTGCTCCCAGGCAGACTAAATAACTTTTTGCCCGCTTTGAGGACAATACAGTGCCACTGACACGGCCTGCAACGGAAACATGCGGTCTCTCCTTCACTGCAGCCGAGGTGAGTAAGACATTTAAACGTGTTAACCCTCGCAAGGCTGCAGGCCCAGATGGCATCCCCAGCCGCGCCCTCAGAGCATGCGCAGACCAGCTGGCCGGTGTGTTTACGGACATATTCAATCAATCCCTATACCAGTCTGCTGTTCCCACATGCTTCAAGAGGGCCACCATTGTTCCTGTTCCCAAGAAAGCTAAGGTAACTGAGCTAAACGACTACCGCCCGTAGCACTCACTTCCGTCATCATGAAGTGCTTTGAGAGACTAGTCAAGGACCATATCACCTCCACCCTACCTGACACCCTAGACCCACTCCAATTTGCTTACCGCCCAAATAGGTCCACAGACGATGCAATCTCAACCACACTGCACACTGCCCTAACCCACCTGGACAAGAGGAATACCTATGTGAGAATGCTGTTCATCGACTACAGCTCGGCATTCAACACCATAGTACCCTCCAAGCTCGTCATCAAGCTCGAGACCCTGGGTCTCGACCCCGCCCTGTGCAACTGGGTACTGGACTTCCTGACGGGCAGCCCCCAGGTGGTGAGGGTAGGCAACAACATCTCCTCCCCGCTGATCCTCAACACGGGGCCCCACAAGGGTGCGTTCTGAGCCCTCTCCTGTACTCCCTGTTCACCCACGACTGCGTGGCCACGCACGCTCCAACTCAATCATCAAGTTTGCGGACGACACAACAGTGGTAGGCTTGATTACCAACAACGACGAGACGGCCTACAGGGAGGAGGTGAGGGCCCTCGGAGTGTGGTGTCAGGAAAATAACCTCACACTCAACGTCAACAAAACTAAGGAGATGATTGTGGACTTCAGGAAACAGCAGAGGGAACACCCCTATCCACATCGATGGAACAGTAGTGGAGAGGGTAGCAAGTTTTAAGTTCCTCGGCATACACATCACAGACAAACTGAATTGGTCCACTCACACTGACAGCGTCGTGAAGAAGGCGCAGCAGCGCCTCTTCAACCTCAGGAGGCTGAAGAAATTTGGCTTGTCACCAAAAGCACTCACAAACTTCTACAGATGCACAATCGAGAGCATCCTGGCGGGCTGTATCACCGCCTGGTACGGCAACTGCTCCGCCTCAACCGTAAGGCTCTACAGAGGGTAGTGAGGACTGCACAACGCATCACCGGGGGCAAACTACCTGCCCTCCAGGACACCTACACCACCCGATGTTACAGGAAGGCCATAAAGATCATCAAGGACATCAACCACCCGAACCACTGCCTGTTCACCCCGCTATCATCCAGAAGGCGAGGTCAGTACAGGTGCATCAAAGCTGGGACCGAGAGACTGAAAAACAGCTTCTATCTCAAGGCCATCAGACTGTTAAACAGCCACCACTAACATTGAGTGGCTGCTGCCAACACACTGTCATTGACACTGACCCAACTCCAGCCACTTTAAACAATGCTACCTTATATAATGTTACTTACCCTACATTATTCATCTCATATGCATACGTATATACTGTACTCTACATCATCGACTGCATCCTTATGTAATACATGTATCACTAGCCACTTTAACTATGTCACTTTGTTTACTTTGTCTACACACTCATCTCATATGTATATACTGTACTCGATACCATCTACTGTATGCTGCTCTGTACCATCACTCATTCATATATCCTTATGTACATATTCCTTATCCCCTTACACTGTGTATAAGACAGTAGTTTTGGAATTGTTAGTTAGATTACTTGTTGGTTATCACTGCATTGTCGGAACTAGAAGCACAAGCATTTCGCTACACTCGCATTAACATCTGCTAACCATGTGTATGTGACAAATAAGATTTGATTTGATTTGGAAAGGTACACCTGTCTATATAAGGTCCCACAGTTGACAGTACATGTCATAGCAAAAACCAAGCCTATGAGGTCAACGGAATTGTCCGATTTTGTCGAGGCACAGATCTGGGGAAGGGTACCAAAACATTTCTGCAGCTTTGAATGTCCCCAAGAACACAGTGGCCTCCATAATTCTTTAATGGAAGTTTGGAACCACCAAGACTCTTCCTAGTTCTGGCATCCTAGCCAAATTGAGCAATCGGGGGAGAAGGGCCTTGTTCAGGGAGGTGACCAAGATCTTGATGGTCACTCTGACAGAGTCCAAAAATGGATGTAGCAACTGCTGATAGCCCCTTTAAAGGTAGAACGCAAGGTGACTCCTGACTTACAGACATCAACAGAAACTAAATCTGCTAAATAACCCTTTGTGTGTTTTCCCTCCAAAGGCTAAAGATCATGCCAGGATGGGGATAAAGGAAGTCAAGAGCCGACTAAAGCAAAAGGTGCCTAGTTCTCTGTGTTCAGCGTTTGGGTTTTGTTCATCTTTATCAATGTCTGTCTTTGGTTCAAATCACCGCCTGAAGAACAACTTCACAGAACACAACTGACACACACACAGACACACACAAATGCGCTGCCACTCAATGGACGACAGAATTCACTCACTGATGTTTTTTCCTCTCCCACACCTGGCTGTCACTCTTCCTTCCGCTGTGTGTTTATCTCTCCAACCTGACTCTCTGTTGACCTCTCACCTCTCCAACCTGATCCCCTTAACTTGACCTTCTGTTGACCTCTCATCTTGACACTCAATTTGATCCTATGTTGACCTCTCACCTCTCAACTTGACCCTCCAACTTTACATCTTTACAATTCTGCTCCTTCATCCTGGTCCTCTCCCTCACTCTCTCACACCCTTTCTCCAAATATGGCCCTATTCTGTTCCTTAAATCCTCTAATCCTCTATCTGCCCCTCTAACCCCTATTTTGCCTTCCTTTTATCCTGCTTTGGCCGTCCCCTACCCTCATACACCTCACCTATGCCCCCCCCCCACTATAGCCCTGTAGGGCCTCTTCCCTCGACCTTCCACTCCCCCTCTCCCTGCATGGGGACCATCACCACCACTACCCCCTCCAGCCACGCCAACCTCCTCCGTATTCTTGTGCCCCTCTCCAGGAGCTGGCAGAGAATGGCTACTCCTCGACAGTGGGCACTGGTGGCACAGGAACGGGCACCGGGGAGGAGGGCACCACTGCCGGGTCGCCCACCTCCACAGACGGAAAGGACGGCAGCGCCCGCACCTGGGATGAACGGCGTCCTATCACTGTGCACTTTGGACAGGTGGGTGAAAGGAACAGGAGGGATAGAAAGGGGGGTGAGTTTGAGAGGTCAATGAGGGTGCATGTGCGTGTGTGAGAGAAGGCCTCCTATACTGTAAGTCTGCAAAACCATAAGCAGCACATAAAACCTCATATCTTCAACTGTCTGATCCCTCCTCACTGACTGTCAATCTGTTGGACTGACTGTTTTAATGCTGCTATATTTAGGAATGACACATATGCTCCTAGAAAAAAACTACTGTCCTATAGTCACAGTTGTTTAATAAAGAAAAGTCTCCCCCAGTCTTTCCTATTTACAGTCATCGTTATAACTATAGAAATATAGAAATATCTATCTGATTTACACAGTGTGACTGTCCTCCTTTTGCTACTGTGCTGTCAGTTCTATCATTTTATCACAATCGTTGTTATTGGTTCTCTATCGTTCCATCTCTTTTGTTGTAGCTCCCTTCAGTAACCACGAGCACAACCGTTCCTTGATTTTAACTGGCGGCTTTATTCTGTAGTTTTAGTCAGAATTATCACCTTCCGTGAGAACTATAAAGTAAATGAAAAATACAGTTAAGCACACTCTTACGACCTTATCTTACGAGTGACTTATTAGCTTGGTATAACTCTGAAGTGCTTACATACATAACAGTTTAACCGGCGTTATAACAGGTTCAGATTAACACATGAATAAAGGAACAAATACCTCATTGGCTGCTTATTACAGAAGGGAGGAAATCAAACTTCACACTTATTATTCCTGGTATGAATTCACACTTCATCCTAACATACACTCTTCAACCTTTATGAACTACACCCGATGACATGAAAACTTAGCTAACGCAGCGCAGGATTGCCTTCCCTCCAAAGGTGTGTTGCTACAATAAGGATCCCCGTTACAACAGTATTAGCTACGTAGTTCCGCTTGTATTATCATTTCCCCCGCACAGCGGACACATAAACAATTCAAACAAAAGACAACGACATAACCTGTAAGTCTAACTGTCAGTTACATTTGTTGCACTCATTCCTTGTTGTTTCTCATGTTTCACACGCTCTATCATGCATGTCTCTGAGTCTCCACTCGCTCTGATCCATCCTGTCATCCATGTCTCTGAGTCTCCACTCGCTCTGATCCATCCTGTCATCCATGTCTCTGAGTCTCCACTCGCTCTGATCCATCCTGTCATCCATGTCTCTGAGTCTCCACTCGCTCTGATCCATCCTGTCATCCATGTCTCTGAGTCTCCACTCGCTCTGATCCATCCTGTCATCCATGTCTCTGAGTCTCCACTCGCTCTGGTCCATCCTGTCATCCATGTCTCTGAGTCTCCACTCGCTCTGATCCATCCTGTCATCCATGTCTCTGAGTCTCCACTCGCTCTGATCCATCCTGTCATCCATGTCTCTGAGTCTCCACTCGCTCTGGTCCATCCTGTCATCCATGTCTCTGAGTCTCCACTCGCTCTGATCCATCCTGTCATCCATGTCTCTGAGTCTCCACTCGCTCTGATCCATCCTGTCATCCATGTCTCTGAGTCTCCACTCGCTCTGATCCATCCTGTCATCCATGTCTCTGAGTCTCCACTCGCTCTGATCCATCCTGTCATCCATGTCTCTGAGTCTCCACTCGCTCTGATCCATCCTGTCATCCATGTCTCTGAGTCTCCACTCGCTCTGATCCATCCTGTCATCCATGTCTCTGAGTCTCCATCCTGTCATCCATGTCTCTGAGTCTCCACTCGCTCTGATCCATCCTGTCATCCATGTCTCTGAGTCTCCACTCGCTCTGATCCATCCTGTCATCCATGTCTCTGAGTCTCCACTCGCTCTGATCCATCCTGTCATCCATGTCTCTGAGTCTCCACTCGCTCTGATCCATCCTGTCATCCATGTCTCTGAGTCTCCACTCGCTCTGATCCATCCTGTCATCCATGTCTCTGAGTCTCCACTCGCTCTAATCCATCCTGTCATCCATGTCTCTGAGTCTCCACTCGCTCTAATCCATCCTGTCATCCATGTCTCTGAGTCTCCACTCGCTCTAATCCATCTCTGAGTCTCCACTCGCTCTGATCCATCCTGTCATCCATGTCTCTGAGTCTCCACTCGCTCTAATCCATCCTGTCATCCATGTCTCTGAGTCTCCACTCGCTCTGATCCATCTCTGAGTCTCCTTCTCCGCTGTGCAATCTGGTTTCCGAGCCGGTCACGGGTGCACCTCAGCCAGGCTCAAGGTACTAAACGATATCATAACCACCATCGATAAAAGACAGTACTGTGCAGCCGTCTTCATCGACCTTGCCAAGGCTTTCGACTCGGTCAATCACCATATTCTTATTGGCAGACTCAGTAGCCTCGGTTTTTCAGATGACTTCCTTGCCTGGTTCACCAATTACTTTGCAGACAGAGTTCAGTGTGTCAAATCGGAGGGCATGCTGTCCGGTCCTCTGGAAGTCTCTATGGGGGTGCCACAGGGTTCAATCCTCTGGCCGACTCTTTTTTTCTGTATATATCAATGATGTTGCTCTTGCTGCGGGCGATTCCCTGATCCACCTCTACGCAGACGACACCATTCTATATACTTCCGGCCCGTCCTTGGACACTGTGCTATCTAACCTCCAAACGAGCTTCAATGCCATACAACACTCCTTCCGTGGCCTCCAACTGCTCTTAAACGCTAGTAAAACCAAATGCATGCTTTTCAACCGTTTGCTGCCTGCACCCGCACGCCTGACCAGCATCACCACCCTGGATGGTTCCAACCTTGAATATGTGGACATCTATAAGTACCTAGGTGTCTGGCTAGACTGTAAACTCTCCTTCCAGACTCATATCAAACATCTCCAATCGAAAATCAAATCAAGAGTCGGCTCTCTATTCCGCAACAAAGCCTCCTTCACTCACGCCGCCAAACTTACCCTCGTAAAACTGACTATCCTACCGATCCTCGACTTCGGCGATGTCATCTACAAAATTGCTTCCAACACTCTACTCAGCAAGCTGGATGCAGTTTATCACTGTGCCATACGTTTTGTCACTAAAGCACCTTACACCACCCACCAATGCGACTTGTACGCTCTAGTCGGCTGGCCCTCGCAACATATTCGTCGCCAGACCCACTGGCTCCAGGTCATCTACAAGTCCATGCTAGGTAAAGCTCCGCCTTATCTCAGTTCACTGGTCACGATGGCAACACCCATCCGTAGCACGTGCTCCAGCAGGTGTATCTCACTGATCATCCCTAAAACCAACACCTCATTTGGCCGCCTTTCGTTCCAGTTCTCTGCTGCCTGTGACTGGAACGAATTGCAAAAATCGCTGAAGTTGGAGACTTTTATCTCCCTCACCAACTTCAAACATCTGCTATCTGAGCAGCTTACCGATCGCTGCAGCTGTACATAGTCTATCGGCAAATAGCCCACCCATTTTTACCTACCTCATCCCCATACTGTTTTTATTTATCTACTTTTCTGCTCTTTTGCACACCAATATCTCTACCTGTACATGACCATCTGATCATTTATCACTCCAGTGTTAATCTGCAAAATTGTAATTATTCGCCTACCTCATGCATTTTGCACACAATGTATATAGACTCCACTTCTTTTTCTTCCTATTGTGTTATTGACTTGTTAATTGTTTACTCCATGTGTAACTCTGTGTTGTCTGCTCACACTGCTATGCTTTATCTTGGCCAGGTCGCAGTTGCAAATGAGAACTTGTTCTCAACTAGCCTACCTGGTTAAATAAAGGTGAAATAAAAAAATATAAAAAAGAAATAAAACATTTCCTAAACGTAATAATACCACTGGATCTCATTTCTAAATAATACTACTGGATCTCATTTCAAAAATAATACTACTGGATCTCATTTCTAAATAATACTACTGGATCTCATTTCTAAATAATACTACTGGATCTCATTTCTAAATAATACTACTGGATCTCATTTCTAAATAATACTACTGGATCTCATTTCTAAATAATACTACTGGATCTCATTTCTAAATAATACTACTGGATCTCATTTCTAAATAATACCATTGGATCTCATTTCTAAATAATACCATTGGATCTCATTTCTAAATAATACCATTGGATCTCATTTCTAAACGTAATAATACCATTGGATCTCATTTCTAAACGTAATAATACCATTGGATCTCATTTCTAAACGTAATAATACCAACGGATCTCATTTCTAAATAATACTACTGGATCTCATTTCTAAATAATACCATTGGATCTCATTTCTAAATAATACCATTGGATCTCATTTCTAAACGTAATAATACCATTGGATCTCATTTCTAAACGTAATAATACCAACGGATCTCATTTTTAAACAATAATAGCATTGGATCTCAGTTAAACCATTCCACTAGTTAGTGTCTAGCAACCCTAACTAAGCTGGAGTGAAATCAAGCGTAATACTTTACAGTCAACATAAAATAAATAAAAAATCTAATCAATACTTAGTCGACATACTCCAAGACATAGTGTTGTTAAAGCTTTAAACAAGGAGAAGGTTAAGAGGTACTCTGGTCTGAAAAGCATCTCAACCACTGTCACCCACGTTGTGTCACCATGACCACAGGGGACTCCAAGACACATCACCGTGACGATGGTGACACCACGCTGACAGAGGACCCCGTTCATTATGTCGCTATGGTAACCCCCCCAGTAGCCCTCATGCCTCTGCCGCCTCCGCTGCTATGAAGAGAGAAAAGAGGGGGTGGCGGAGGGGGGGGGGAGAGATGGGAGGGAGATACAGAGAGAGAGAACGTTGTTGAGGTTTTGCTCCCAGCACCCTCCATCCATCTCTTCCTCTCATTATAGCGCTGAATAATTAGGACACACACGTCCTCTCTCTTTCTAATATACACACACACCTGTCAGGACAACGTTCGTTAAAAGCATTGTCATCCGCAACGAGGATACAGTATCAGTTAGCTGAGGAGGGCCTAGCAACATCTGTTTTTGTGTTGGTGTGGGTACGTGGTATTGACTGGAGGGGATGTTGTAGTGGTTGTCTAATGTGGTTGTGTGGTGGGGATTGTCTGGTGTGGTTGTCTGGTTTGGTTGTGTGGTGGGGGTTGTCTAATGTGGTTGTGTGGTGGGGATTGTCTAGTGTGGTTGTCTGGTTTGGTTGTGTGGTGGGGGTTGTCTAATGTGGTTGTGTGGTGGGGATTGTCTGGTGGGGGTTGTCTGGTTTGGTTGTGTGGTGGGGGTTGTCTGGTTTGGTTGTGTGGTGGGGGGTTGTCTGATGTGATTGTGTGGTGGGGATTGTCTGGTGTTGTTGTGTGGGGGGGGTTGTCTAATGTGGTTGTGTGGTGGGGGTTGTCTAATGTGGTTGTGTGGTGGGGGTTGTCTAATGTGGTTGTGTGGTGGGGGTTGTCTGGTGTGGTTGTGTGGTGGGGGTTGTTTGGTTGTGTGGTGGGGGTTGTCTGGTGTGGTTGTGTGGTGGGGGTTGTCTGGTGTGGTTGTGTGGTGGGGGTTGTCTAATGTAGTTATGTGGTGGGGGTTGTCTGGTTTGGTTGTGTGGTATGGGTTGTCTAATGTGGTTGTATGGTGGGGGTTGTCTTGTGTGGTTGTCTGGTTTGGTTGTGTGGTGGGGCTTGTCTGATGTGGTTGTGTGGTGGGGGTTGTCTGAAATGGTTGTGTGGTGAGGGTTGTGTGGTGGTGGTTGTGTGGTGGGGTTGTCTGATGTGGTTGTGTGTGTGTAGGGGTTGTCTTATGGGGTTGTCTGATGTGGGGGTTGTGTGTTGGGGGGGGGTTGTGTGGTGGGGTTGTCTGATGTGGTAGGGGTTGTGTAGTGGGGGTATTGTGGTGGGGTTGTCTGATGTGGTTGTGTGTTGGGGGTTGTGTGGTTGTGTAGTGGGGGTTGTCTTGTGTGGTTGTGTGGTGAGGGTTGTGTGGTGGGGGTTGTCTGGTGTGGTAGGGGTTGTGTGGTGGGGGTTTTGTGGCGGGGTTGTCTAATGTGGTTGTGTGGTTGGGGTTGTGGGGTGGGGGTTGTGTGGTGGGTGTTGTCTGATGTGGTTGTGTGGTGGGGATTGTCTGATGTGGTTGTTTGGTGGGGGTTGTGTTCTGGGGGTTGTGTGATGGTGGTTGTGTGGTTGGGTTGTCTGATGTAGTTGTGTGGTGGTGGTTTTGTGATGGGTGTTGTCTGATGTGGTTGTGTGGTGGCGGTTGTCTGGTGGGGGTTGTGTGGTGGGGGTTGTCTGATGGGGGTTGTCTAATGTGGTTGTGTGGTGTGGGTCGTGTGATGTGGGGAGGGTTGTTGGTGGGGGTTGTGTGGTAGGGGTTGTCTGATGGGGTTGTGTGGTGGGGGTTGTCTGATGGGGGTTGTCTAATGGGGTTGTGTGGTGGGCGTTGTCTAATGTGGTTGTGTGGTGGGGGTTGTCTAATGTGGTTGTGTTGTGGGGGTTGTCTGATGTGTTTGTGTGGTGGGGGTTGTCTGTGGTTGTGTGGTGGGGGTTTGTCTGTGGTTGTCTGGTGAGGGTTGTCTGATGTGGTTGTGTGGTGGGGGTTGTCTGATGTGGTTGTATGGTGGGGTTGTCTGATGGTTTTATGTGGGGTTGTCTGTGGTTGTGTGGTGGGGGTCTGTGGTTGTCTGGTGAGGGTTGTCTGGGGTTGTGTGGTGGGGTTGTGTGGTGGGTTGTGTGGTGGGGGTTTGTGTGGTGGGGTTGTGTGGTGGGGGTTGTGTGGTGGGGTTGTGTGGTGGGGGTTGTGTGATGGGGTTGTGTGGTGGGGTTGTGTGGTGGGGGTTGCGTGGTGGGGGGTTGTGTGGTGGGGTTGTGTGATGGGGGTTGTGTGTTGGGGTTGTGTGATGGGGTTGTGTGGTGGGGGTTGTGGGGTGGTGTGGTGGGGTTGTGTGGGGGGGGTTGTGTGTTGGGGTTGTGTGATGGGGTTGTGTGGTGGGGTTGTGTGGTGGGGGTTGTGTGATGGGGTTCTGTGGTGGGGGTTGTGTGGTGGGGTTCTGTGGTGGGGGTTGTGTGGTGGGGTTGTGTGGTGGGGGTTGTGTGGTGGGGTTGTGTGGTGGGGTTGTGTGGTGGGGGTTGTGTGGTGGGGATGTGTGGTGGGGGTTGTGTGGTGGGGTTGTGTGGTGGGGGATGTGTGGTGGGGTTGTGTGGTGGGGGTTGTGTGGTGGGGGTTGTGTGGTGGGGGTTGTGTGGTGGGGTTGTGTGGTGGGGTTGTGTGGTGGGGTTGTGTGGTGGGGGTTGTGTATTGTCAGGCAGGGATGCAGACTAAATAAGGAATATGTGAGATTGGGTCACTCCATCTGAAGATGTAACAAATATGTACATGTAGTGTGTGTGTGTGTGTGCATCCATATACAGAATGTTTGTGTGTGTACATTATCATGTCCCTCCATTGCTATTTATGTGTGTGACCCCTGGGTGTCTCTGGTGCAGCCCCTCCGAGAGCCTCCCCCTCGGCCCCCTCCTCCCAGGCTCCAATGCGGCAACGCACGGCCCGTGAGTACCTGCCCCCTCTACCTCTAGTCTCTGGCCTTGGCACCTGAGTTTGTGATTTGGTGTTTGTGCGTGCGTGCTTATCGACTGGTATACTGTCAGAGTATCGGTCACAGGTATGTTCCATCTATCATGCTGTGCTCTGAGAGGTACAGGGTGACCTTTGAACGACAGGTAGCCTAGCGGTTAGAGCGTTGGGCCATTAACCAAAAAGGTTGCTGGTTCAAATCCCTGAGCCAGCAAGGTGGAAAAATCTGCCCTTCTGCCCTTTAGCAAGTCAGTTAACCCACAACAATAACTGCGACCCAGGTGCCGATGACGTGGATGTCGATTAAGAGGGGTTGGGTTAAATGTGGAAGGCACATTTCAGTTGAAGCCATTCAGTTGGAAAACTGACTAGGTATCCCCCTTTCCTTTCCTTAACCTACCGTTGACTCTTTCTGCTCTGTTTCAGTGTGTATACCTGAGTTTCGTGTGTGTGTGTGTGTGTGTGTGTGTGTGTGTGTGTGTGTGTGTGTGTGTGTGTGTGTGTGTGTGTGTGTGTGTGTGTGTGTGTGTGTGTGTGTGTGTGTGTGTGTGTGTGTGTGTGTGTGTGTGTGTGTGTGTGTGACATCGAGTGCACAGCTCTTTAACAGTTACTTAAACTCATGGCTGCTAAGCCACTGTCGTATGTTACACTGGCCTGAGCTATTTCTCTGGAGCTTGTGTAATGCTTCTCTTCACATTTCCCTTCAATCCTATGCCTGGTCCCAGCGATAACAACCCCCACCACACAACCACATCGTTCTAAAGATCCTTAAGAAAAGGTGTCATCATTCATGGTGCAATGATGAAGAAGCTCCCAGTATCGCGCGCGCACACGCACTCACACACAAACACACACACACTCTCACACACCACACCACACCACATAACCCCCCCCATGACCTCCCTCCCTGCTCAGGATTAATTAAGCCTTTCACTTTTTACACCCATCCCTCCCTTTCCTCTCTTCTTCCTCCTCTCACTCCCGACCTCACTATTGTTTCCCAGCCTCTATTGTTTCTCAGACTCTATTGTTTCCCAGACTCTATTGTTTCCCAGCCTCTATTGTTTCCCAGCCTCTATTGTTTACCAGACTCTATTGTTTCCCAGACTCTATTGTTTCCCAGCCTCTATTGTTTCCCAGCCTCTATTGTTTCCCAGACTCTATTGTTTCCCAGCCTCTATTGTTTCCCAGACTCTATTGTTTCCCAGACTCTATTGTTTCCCAGACTCTATTGTTTCCCAGACTCTATCTATTGTTTCCCAGCCTCTATTGTTTCCCAGACTCTGTTTCCCAGACTCTATCTATTGTTTCCCAGGCTCTATTGTTTCCCAGGCTCTATTGTTTCCCATTCTGTATTGTTTCCCAGACTCTATTGTTTCCCAGACTCTATTGTTTCCCAGACTCTATTGTTTCCCAGCCTCTATTGTTTCCAAGACTATATTGTTCCCAGTCTCTGTAGTTTCCCAGTCTCTATAGTTTCCCAGTCTCTATAGTTTCCCAGTCTCTATTGTTTCCCAGTCTCTATAGTTTCCCAGTCTCTATAGTTTCCCAGTCTCTATAGTTTCCCAGTCTCTATAGTTTCCCAGTCTCTATAGTTTCCCAGACTCTATAGTTTCCCAGACTCTATTGTTTCCCAGACTCTGTTTCCCAGACTCTATTGTTTGCCAGACTCTATTGTTTCCCAGACTCTATTGTTTCCCAGACTCTATTGTTTCCCAGTCTCTATAGTTTCCCAGTCTCTATAGTTTCCCAGACTCTATAGTTTTCCAGACTCTATAGTTTCCCAGTCTCTATTGTTTCCCAGACTCTATAGTTTCCCAGACTATATAGTGTCCCAGTCTCTATAGTTTCCCAGACTCTATTGTTTCCCAGTCTCTAAAGTTCCCAGTCTCTATAGTTTCCCAGTCTCTATGGTTTCCCAGTCTCTATAGTTTCCCAGACTCTATTGTTTCCAAGACCCTATCTATTGTTTCCCAGACTCTGTTTCCCAGTCTCTATTGTTTCCCAGACTCGGTTTCCCAGTCTCTATTGTTTCCCAGTCTCTATTGTTTCCCAGTCTCTATTGTTTCCCAGACTCTATTGTTTCCCAGACTCTACTGTTTCCCAGACTCTATAGTTTCCCAGACTCTATAGTTTCCCAGACTCTATAGTTTCCCAGACTCTATTGTTTCCCAGTCTCTATAGTTTCCCAGACTCTGTCTCCCAGTCTTTATAGTTTCCCAGACTATATAGTGTCCCAGTCTCTATAGTTTCCCAGACTCTATTGTTTCCCAGTCTCTATAGTTTCCCAGACTCTGTTTCCCAGTCCTTATAGTTTCCCAGACTATATTGTGTCCCAGTCTCTATAGTTTCCCAGTCTCTATAGTTTCACAGTCTCTATTGTTTCCCAGACTCTGTCTATTTTTTCCAAGACTCTGTTTCCCAGTCTTTATAGTTTCCCAGTCTTTATAGTTTCCCAGTCTTTATAGTTTTCCAGTCTCTATAGTTTCCCAGACTCTGTTTCCCAGTCTTTATAGTTTCCCAGACTATATTGTGTCCCAGTCTCTATAGTTTCCCAGTCTCTATAGTATCCCAGACTATATTGTGTCCCAGTCTCTATAGTTTCCCAGTCTCTATAGTTTCCCAGTCTCTATAGTTTCCCAGTCTCTATAGTTTCCCAGTCTCTATAGTTTCCCAGTCACTATAGTTTCCCAGACTATATTGTTTCCCAGACTCTATAGTTTCCCAGACTCTATAGTTTCCCAGACTCTGTTTCCCAGACTCTGTTTCCCAGTCTTTATAGTTTCCCAGTCTCTATAGTTTCCCAGTCTCTATAGTTTCCCAGACTCTATTGTTTCCCAGTCTCTATAGTTTCCCAGATTCTGTTTCCCAGTCTTTATAGTTTCCCAGACTATATAGTGTCCCAGTCTCTATAGTTTCCCAGACTCTATTGTTTCCCAGACTCTATTGTTTCCAAGACCCTATCTATTATTTCCCAGACTCTATTGTTTCCCAGACTCTATTGTTTCCCAGACTCTATTGTTTCCAAGACCCTATCTATTGTTTCCCAGACTGTTTCCCAGGCTCTATTGTTTCCCAGACTCTATAGTTTCCCAGACTCTATAGTTTCCCGGTCTCTATAGTTTCCCAGACTCTATAGTTTCCCAGACTCTATTTTGTTCCCAGTCTCTATAGTTTACCAGACTCTGTTTCCCAGTCTTTATAGTTTCCCGGACTATATAGTGTCCCAGTCTCTATAGTTTCCCAGACTCTATTGTTTCCAAGACCTCTATCTGTTGTTTCCCAGACTATATTGTTTCCCAGACTCTATTGTTTCCAAGACCCTATCTATTGTTTCCCAGACTATATATTGTCCCAGACTCTATTGTTTCCCAGACTCTATTGTTTCCCAGACTCTATTGTTTCCAAGACCCTATCTATTGTTTCCCAGACTATATTGTTTCCCAGTCTCTGTTTCCCAGTCTCTATAGTTTCCCAGACTCTATAGCTCCCAGTCTCTATAGTTTCCCAGACTCTATAGTTTCCCAGACTCTGTTTCCCAGTCTTTATAGTTTCCCAGACTATAGAGTGTCCCAGTCTCTATAGTTTCCCAGACTCTATTGTTTCCCAGACTCTATTGTTTCCCAGACTATATATTGTCCCAGACTCTATAGTTTCCCAGACTCTATTGTTTCCCAGTCTCTATTGTTTCCCAGTCTCTATTGTTTCCCAGTCTCTATTGTTTCCTATACTCTGTTTCCCAGTCTTTATAGTTTCCCAGACTATATTGTGTCCCAGACTCTATTGTTTCCCAGACTATCTATTGTTTCCAAGACCCTATCTATTGTTTCTCAGACTCTGTTTCCCAGACTATATAGTGTCCTAGTCTCTATAGTTTCCCAGACCCTATTGTTTCCCAGACTCTATTGTTTCCAAGACCCTATCTATTGTTTCCCAGGCTCTATAGTTTCCCAGTCTCTATTGTTTCCCAGTCTCTATAGTTTCCCAGACTCTGTTTCCCAGTCTTTATAATTTCCCAGACTATATTGTGTCCCAGTCTCTATAGTTTCCCAGACTGTATTGTTTCCCAGACTATATTGTTTCCCAGACTCTATAGTTTCCCAGTCTCTATAGTTTCCCAGTCTCTATAGTTTCCCAGTCTCTATAGTTTCCCAGTCTCTATAGTTTCCCAGTCTCTATAGTTTCCCAGACTCTAAAGTTTCCCAGTCTCTATAGTTTCCCAGTCTCTATAGTTTCCCAGACTCTGTTTCCCAGACTCTATAGTTTCCCAGACTCTATAGTTTCCCAGACTCTATAGTTCCCCAGTCTCTATAGTTTCCCAGTCTCTATAGTTTCCCAGACTCTGTTTCCCAGTCTTTATAGTTTCCCAGACTATATAGTGTCCCAGTCTCTATAGTTTCCCAGACTCTATTGTTTCCCAGACTCTATTGTTTCCAAGACACCCCCCCCCCCACACACACACACACTAATTTGTCTTGTAGTTCTTTCCTACCTCATCCCACTGAGTTTGACCCTCTGGGTTAGGGTCAGGGCTGGGGGCATCTTGGGCAGCTGGACATACCAGATTACATTTGACCTCTAACCCCTCACTGAACCCCATGACCTCTGACCACACCTGGTCTCTTGCTGTAGGGTTGCTCTGTTATGACACATCCTACCCCATCCAAGGTTTAGGGTTCACCACATTTTGGAATGTCTTTGGTGTCAGATAGGAGAAGATCACTATATTCTGTGTGGATATGACATTTTACCTATCAACTGATATTCACATACGGGCTAATGTCTAAGCATGTGTATTGACATATCAACATGCATATGGGCTAACATATGTGCACAATATTTTGTGTCTGTGTCCGTTTAGTGTAACTCGATTGGAATAGTTTGTTTGTGAGTTTGTTTCATTTTGTATATTTCCACAGGCCCGTCCACCTAGGCCTCAGGTGGCCAAGAGACCTCGCAGCAACGTGGGCCTGGAGAGTAGCCCTGAACAGTAAGACCACCAAGCTACACTATACACATCCCCATCATCACCATCATCATCATCACCTAGTTCCTCATAAGCTACACTTTACATATCCTCAAATCACCCATCATCTTCATCATCTAGTCCCTCATAATCTACACTATACACATCCTCATCACCCATCTTCATCATCGTCATCACCTAGTTCCTCATAATCTACACTATACACATCCTCAAATCACCCATCTTCATCATCACCATCTTCATCACCTAGTTCCTAATAAGCTACACACTTACTGAGGTCTGCAACTACAACAAATTGTTTTAGTTTTCATTTGGACAGGGTTCTCCAGCTCCAGTGCTGGATAGATACTGGATGTGCAGGCTTTTGCTCAAGCCCTGCAGAAATCCAAAAAGGAAGAACACAATTAGTTGATTATTTTGGACTGGAGAACCCCGTCCTATACTAATAATGAAGAACTTGCAACTATACCCACTACCATGTTATTGACACATACACAAACACTTCATCTACATACTCACTCCCAGAAACGCACATATTAGCCGCAGTATAATGTATGCAGATACATACCATGATATCCCTGGAAACCCTCTATTTATGCTTGTATGAGAGCTTCTGAGGGCTAGTGTGGCATGAAGCTAACCATTGGGAGTTAGCCAATTTCACAGTCTCCTGAGGTGTAGAGTAGCATGAAGCTAACCATTGGGAGTTAGCCAATTTCACAGTCTCCTGAGGTGTAGAGTAGCATGAAGCTAACCATTGGGAGTTAGCCAATTTCACAGTCTCCTGAGGTGTAGAGTAGCATGAAGCTAACCATTGGGAGTTAGCCAATTTCACAGTCTCCTGAGGTGTAGAGTAGCATGAAGCTAACCATTGGGAGTTAGCCAATTTCACAGTCTCCTGAGGTGTAGAGTAGCATGAAGCTAACCATTGGGAGTTAGCCAATTTCACAGTCTCCTGAGGTGTAGAGTAGCATGAAGCTAACCATTGGGAGTTAGCCAACTATTCTCAATACATTACACCTCGGGGTTTCCAGTGTTTTCAGTTCATAGTGTGTTTGTGATTTAACTGTGAGAAAGGTTCAATCAAATATTCATGGAGTTTTTAGGCTGGACTTGGCCACTAGATTAACAAAGCTGTAACAATCTAAGTGTGTTATTCAAAGGTTGTGGGAATGCTTATTTGTTTTTTTTTATACAATGCGTGGGTCTAATCCTGAATGCTGATTGGTTAAAAGTTAAAACCACTTGATTGAAGACCCACAGACGACACTCAGACTCGTGTTTGGTGAAGTCTACATATGTTTGCTGCCCTCTTGTGGCCTATGAAAATAAGTTGTTGGATTGGTCTGTTACCAATGAAGAAAAATATGTCACAGGCCAAGACTAAGATTTCTCTCTTTCAGTCTTTTTCAATCATCTCTCCATTTATCACACCTTATTGAAAAACAAATAAATCATTCAATCAAATTAAGGTGTTCTGTTCTATATCTTTCAGTCATACATAAATTATTTTTTAAAGATAACCTTTCACACAAAATCATCTGATATACGAAAAATGATTCAATTTTCTTTCTCTTTGTCTGTCTCTCTCTCTCTCTCTCTCTCTCTCTCTCTCTCTCTCTCTCTCTCTCTCTCTCTCACCATCTCTCTCTCTCTCTCTCTCTCTCCATCCTCTCTCTCTCTCTCTCTCTCCATCTCTCCATCCTCTCTCTTCTCTCTCTCTCTCTCTCTCTCTCTCTCTCCTCTCTCTCTCTCTCTCTCTCTCTCTCCTCTCTCCATCCTCTCTCTCTCATCCTCTCTCTCTCTCTCTCTCTCTCTCTCTCCATCTCTCTCTCATCTCTCCATCCTCTCTCTCCATCCTCTCTCCATCTCTCTCTCTCTCTCTCCATCTCTCTCTCTCTCTCACCATCCTCTCCTCTCTCTCTCTCTCTCTCTCTCTCTCTCTCTCTCTCTCTCTCTCTCTCTCTCTCTCTCTCTCTCGCTGCTCTGTGGGATATGGGATATCTCTTTATCTCTCCTTCCTTTTCTATCACTGTCATTCCCTTTCTTTCTCTCTCTGCCTATGCTTATCTACCTCCCCCAGTGGTGGCCGTCCCACACGTCACTACACAGTCTTTCTGTCCGAAGACTCATCAGGCGACGAGCTGCAGCACGAAGACCAATCCATTGCCAGCTTCCCCGAGAACTTTCTCTTCTCTGCCCCCTTCGAATGGTCACCCCTGTACGCTGCACTCCTACCTATGATAATGCACTCACTTCATTGTGTAGTGCTTCTTTGATTGGCTTATCTCTGTCTGGCTCGATGCATGATTGGGCAGCTGATCCGCAACTCTTCCAATGTTTTTTCTTTGATTGTTTTCTGATTGGCTGAACACGATCTCTTTCTGCTGTCTGCATTATGTTTTGTGGTCCATCTCAAATTATTTTTGGCTCCATTGCCAGCAAACATTCAAATCTGCTGCAATAATAGCTTATCCTGTAGCAAAACAAAGCAGGCCTCAGTCAGGCAAGTGTAGAGACTGCAAGTGTAGAGACTGCAAGTGTAGCGACGGCAAGTGTAGCGACAGCGTGTGTAGAGACAGATTGCTGTTCAAGCAGGCCGGAATACAGCAAAATCCGTTTGCATCATATGATGTAGGATGTATTTCTGCCTGCTTGAACGGCAGTAAGCTCAGGTACACATGAAAACATGACATGACCCTGAGAATCGATAGAACATTGCTCCGATATGCACAGAAATGATATAACATTCAAAATGGTTGAATCTTTCCTTTAATAATCGTATCTATGTGCTGGGACTGTAACAGTGTACCTGCTCACAGGGGTCGGTAACTCCAGTCTGATTGGTGTCACACTTTTTCTCCATCTCTAAACTGAAGATCATGATTGGTGTCACAGTTTTGCCTCCGTTAATCAATTAATCAGGCCCCCGAGGACTGGAATTGCCCACCCCTGTCAACAGTTTACTGTACTGAATGTGACAATATTAATTATGTGCAACTGTGCGTGCAGCCTTGCACACATGCATGTAACTAATTAAATAATTTGTCCGACAGGCCGCCTCCTTACCGCTCCCTGAAAGAGGCGGAGGAGGGGGAGGAGCCCATCAGCGGCCCCTCCTACACAGCCCCGCCCAGCCCAGTGATGGAGAAGTTTGCTGATATCAACCTGCTGGGGAACATGTTCAGCTGCTTGGACGAGCCTGAGGGACAGCAACTCAGCCTGGCCAAGAGCCTGGAGGACCTCCGCACACCCAAAGACCCCCAGGAGCAGCAGAAATTAATCTACCAGGTACCAGAGGACACGTGGGACAGGGTGGCTACAGACCTGGATCAAAAATGGATTTCAGGGGTCTGAAACTCCCGGTTTGCATGCCAAAAACAATCCACGAGCCGGTTAAAAAAATTGTTAGACTTCTGTGGTCCATTATCTATACTCATGTTACATTATATAGCATTTGATAGTACAGGTTATCAGCTGTTTTATTCTCTTGTTTCTTTCCTCTGTAGCGGATGGACCTGAGTGGCACCCTTCCAGGCCTCAAGCACTCCAACCCCTACAACAAGATGTGGAGCATGCATGGGCAGGATGATATGGCCATGTCTGGCCGGGTGTCTCCGAATTGGGACCGACCCCTGTCCGTGCCCCCCCCTGACCTGGAAGAGCTGCGGCCCCCTAGCCGAGAGAGCTTCGGTCCCGGGGTCCTCGAGCGGCCTGATCTCTTCACCACCCCCAGCCAAGGGGAGTGCATCACCATCCCCCGCCCCCAGGGGAGGAAAACCCCAGAGCCAGGTAAGGTCTTGGGTCCGCCACCAGTGCCCCAGCCCCGGACCAAGCCGGGGGTAGTGGGGGATGGTGGGACCACTACAGCAGGGGGGCAGGAGTTCCGGCAGGCCCTTGGGATGGGGGGTGACCTGATGCTGCAGCCCACCAAGATGGACTTCAATGAGGGGGAGGATGTGGACCTGCTCAGCCTCCTGGACCCCCTGAACAACCCGGCCCAGACCACCACCACCCCAGCCTTGGCAGGGGAAGGAGCAGACTCACGGTCCTGTGCTGAACCTCCAACCTCCAGGCCTGTTCTGCCGCCACGTCCCTACCCTCAGAGCCTGCCCCCCTTCCACCAACACATGCCCCTGAACCCCTTCACCCCGCCCCTCGGCTACTCCACCCACAGACACTACTCGCCCACCGTAGCGGGGAATCCCTTTGGCGGCCGTGCCTACGGGCCTCCCGCCTCCACCTATTTCCACGCCTCCCCCCATGGTCACCCTCCTCACCCTCTTTCTACAATGCTGGGGCTCTACAGACTGTCCTCCCCCGTGGGGTCTACCCTCCCTCCTGGTATGGGATCCATGCGGTCTGCCTTCCCCAATCATGGCGGTCCTCCCCCTACCTCCTCAGGCAGCCACCATGCTCTCTCTAACCTGTTGGACTCCCCCTCGGTCCCCACCCCTAGCCTCGCCACTAGGGTACTGCCAAAGCCTCCCAACACTGCAGAGGACTCCAACGAGACTCAGGATCCCTTTGGGGACCTACTGGCCATGGCTACGCCGGCCGCTGCACCACCTAAAAAGAAGGTGGAGGGCCTTCGGGGGAAATGGGAGACTTTTGACTAACCCCCCTTTCCTTACTTTCCACGTGTGGGCGTTGTCTTATTCACCTCTTCCCTGCACCAGCTTATGCTGCTGACCAATGAGTAACAGAGTCTGTGTGTCAGGCGACCAATCAAGAGGCTGGGTTCCAAGCTGTCCCCTCTCCCCCGTCTCCCCCTCTAAATGTCGGGGTTCACACCTCACTCTTTCTCACTCCCCCTCCTCTCTCCGTCTCTCTCTATGTCTCTGTTTCTCTCACTCTCCGTCTCTCTTTGTCTCTGTTTCTCTCTCTCTCCCTCGCTCTCCGTCTCTCTCTGTCTCTCTCTGTCTCTCTCTCTCCTCTCTCTCTCCTTCTCTGTCTCTCTCCCTCTCCTCTCTCCCTCTCTATGTTTCTCTCTCTCTCCGTCTCTCTCTCTCCTCTCTCCGTCTCTCTCTGTCTCTGTTTCTCTGTCTCTCCCTCTGTCTCTCTCTGTCTCTCCCTCTCTCTGTCTCTCTCTCGGTCTCTGTTTCTATCTCTCTCTTTCTCTCTCTCCGTCTCTCTCTGTCTCTCCCTCTCCCTCTCTCTTTCTCTCTCTCGCTCTCTCTTTCTCTCTCTCGGTCTCTGTTTCTCTCTCTCTCTCTCTCTCTCTCTCTCTCTCTCTCTCTCTCTCTCTCTCTCTCTCTCTCTCTCTCTCTCTCTCTCTCTCTATCTCTCCATCTCTCTCTGTCTCTCCCTCTCTCTCTGTCTCCCTCTCTCTGTCTGTCTCTCTCTCTGTCTCTCTCTCCCTCTCTCTGTTTCTCTCTCTCCCCCTCCTCTCTCTCTCTCCTCTATCTCTCCTCTCTCTCTCTCCTCTCTATATGTCTCTCTCTCCCCTCTCTCTCCTCTCTCCTCTCTCTTGTCCTTCAGTCTGGAATGGGACTCTCAACCCGGCCTTGCTTCTTTCAGTACGCTGTATATGCCAACCATGCACAGCCCATGCTAGCACGCTCTTGCACAGTATCCCTTGGTGTTAGCTGTGTGTGTTCAATGCCTTCACTTAGACGTTAGCTTAACTCAAACTGGAAGGCGTGTGGCCTCTAAAACACATCTTGACTCTATCCTGGGACCCGGCACCAAAAGGCCATCATGTCTCAGAAACTGTCAGAGCCGTGTCTGTTGCTACGATGGTAATGCTAATCATTAGAGTAGCTAGTAGTTTGTGGATTTCCCAGCTTAGCGGTGTTCTAGTCCGATCTGTGGCACATCACTAACATGCAGTCCGTCCACCCTCAATGTGTTCAGCGGCGTCATGTTTGTAGAGGAAACTCTCGAATGATACATGATTTTGTTTGCCTGGACTAACTAATGGACCGTTGTCATTGACTGAAGCAAATCCACCAGAACATTTTGACTGAACGGGGTTGTTTGTGGACCTTGGTTTACGTTATGCCGGTTACAGCAATCTTTCAGGTGAAACTTTTGCTAATTCATTTGTCAAACTTTAAGATGCCATGATTGTAAATTCCTATGTAGTAGGAGAGGACTATAGAACAACCATGTTGCACCAATCATGTTTGCTATTTAAACTCATCCCATGTATTCCCTAACCCTTTGTTGATTTTGGCCTTATTCTGAGTGTTATCATGTTTTCTGTGGCTGCGGACAGTGATCATCTACTACTGAGTCACTGGCTGCTTGCTCAGTGTGCTGCTACTATGTGTGCAAGAGTGTAAAGTATGTACTGACAAAATGGCTACCGTTGTCAGTTGCGATTGCAACGGATTGCCAGTGCGCTTCCGTTTGGATCCGAAATGACTCAAATCAGGACCTAGACCAAGAACTAAGACGACACTAGTCTGTGACACTATAGGACGTTTGTCCCGACAACTGCTACAAATAAACCCCCACCGCCTTGTGGGTAATCACATTCATGGAGTCATTGGGCCTAACATTTGGGAGAACTCCTACATGCTAATGCTAAAGCCTAACAGTGTGGTGGAAGATACAGTAAGGCTGTGGAGCAAAATCATGTCAAATGATGTCTGTGGAAAATTTAATTGGAACACATCTTGGTCCTTGCTTTGTATGTAGAGGGAACAAAATAGAATGTACAGTGTATGATTGATTAAAGAGATATCAAGTACTGTGTCGGCTAATACTAGAAACATTAAGTCAAGTTTCATCTTTTGGAACTCCTCCTCAGAGTTAGCGCTTTTCTCCTCTCTGGTCACAACAGCTTATGGAGAACGGGACTAATGAGTTAGCAAGAACTTCAGTGACATTTAAGTCTTCCTTAGTCCATCCTGAAATGGTTTGCAAAATATTTCCCCCAGTTTTAGACGATGAATCACCAATACTACAATATGCATTTATAATATGGACCTTTTTAATTGATTTTGTCAAAAAGGTTTGCAAAATAAAGCCAAAATACAGACTTTTCTCTGAAGCACGGTGTTAGTGGCATTGATTAGCTAGTCATACATTACTCAAGTTAGCGATAATTTATTCACAAGTGATTAGCTGTCAATATTTAACTGGCTATATCTAGACATCCCTAAGTATTCATTGTGTTTATAAGAAACCTTGATTTTACCAGAGCCTACAATCATTAGTACTGCACTCACCCCTAGTATTCATTGTGTTCATAAGAAACCTTGATTTTACCAGAGCCTACAATCATTAGTACTGCACTCACCCCTAGTATTCATTGTGTTCATAAGAAACCTTGATTTTACCAGAGCCTACAATCATTAGTACTGCACTCACCCCTAGTATTCATTGTGTTCATAAGAAACCTTGATTTTACCAGAGCCTACAATCATTAGTACTGCACTCACCCCTAGTATTCATTGTGTTCATAAGAAACCTTGATTTTACCAGAGCCTACAATCATTAGTACTGCACTCACCCCTAGTATTCATTGAATAATAATAATACATGGGATTTATATATCGCTTTTCAAGGAACCCTATGGTTTGTATGCACCTTTCTTAGGGGCTGTGGTAACTTTTGATCGACTATACATTTGATGTGTGGTTTAAGAATCCGAGCAATGCAAATTAAATCTCACTCTAACACTTTGGTCAAGACAGCAGCACAGTATTTATTGAATGAGTGAACATTCAGTGATAACAGTCTTTGCCTTACCGTCAAGGATAATCCATTATGTTTTAATCCATATCTACGTTGAGCAAAAGTCCTTGGTGTGTCTATTTATTGCTGATGTAGATGGTGTCCATACCTCCACATCCCCTCCCCCCATTCCCTCCACCTTCCCTTCCCTCCACATCCCTTCCACATCCCCCTCCATATCCTCCACCTCACCTTCCCTCCACATCCCATTCCCTCCACCTTCCCTCCACATCCCCTCCACCTTCCCTTCCCTCCACATCCCCTCCACCTTCCCTTCCCTCCACATCCCCTCCACCTTCCCTTCCCTCCACATCCCATTCCCTCCACCTCACCTTCCCTCCACATCCCCTCCACCTTCCCTTCCCTCCACCTTCCCTCCACATCCCCTCCACCTTCCCTTCCCTCCACATCCCATTCCCTCCACCTTCCCTTCCCTCCACATCCCATTCCCTCCACCTTCCCTTCCCCTCCATCACATCCCTCCACCTTCCCTTCCCTCCACATCCCCTCCACCTTCCCTTCCCTCCACATCCCATTCCCTCCACCTTCCCTTCCCTCCACATCCCCTCCACCTTCCCTTCCCTCCACCTTCCCTCCACATCCCCTCCACCTTCCCTTCCCTCCACATCCCATTCCCTCCACCTTCCCTTCCCTCCACATCCCCTCCACCTTCCCTTCCCTCCACATCCCCTCCACCTTCCCTTCCCTCCACATCCCCTCCACCTTCCCTTCCCTCCACATCCCCTCCACCTTCCCTTCCCTCCACATCCCCTCCACCTTCCCTTCCCTCCACATCCCCTCCACCTTCCCTTCCCTCCACATCCCCTCCACCTCACCTTCCCTCCACATCCCCTCCACCTTCCCTTCCCTCCACATCCCCTCCACCTTCCCTTCCCTCCACATCCCCTCCACCTTCCCTTCCCTCCACATCCCCTCCACCTTCCCTTCCCTCCACATCCCCTCCACCTCACCTTCCCTCCACATCCCCTCCACCTTCCCTTCCCTCCACATCCCATTCCCTCCACCTCACCTTCCCTCCACATCCCCTCCACCTTCCCTTCCCTCCACATCCCCTCCACCTTCCCTTCCCTCCACATCCCCTCCACCTCACCTTCCCTCCACATCCCATTCCCTCCACCTCACCTTCCCTCCACATCCCATTCCCTCCACCTCACCTTCCCTCCACATCCCATTCCCTCCACCTCACCTTCCCTCCACATCCCATTCCCTCCACCTCACCTTCCCTCCACATCCCATTCCTCCACCTCACCTTCCCTCCACATCCCATTCCCTCCACCTCACCTTCCCTCCACATCCCCTCCACCTTCCCATTCCCTCCACATCCCTCCACCTTCCCTTCCCTCCACATCCCATTCCCTCCACCTCACCTTCCCTCCACATCCCCTCCACCTTCCCATTCCCTCCACATCCCATTCCCTCCACCTCACCTTCCCTCCACATCCCATTCCCTCCACCTCCCTTCCCTCCACATCCCCTCCACCTTCCCATTCCCTCCACATCCCCTCCACCTTCCCTTCCCTCCACATCCCATTCCCTCCACCTCACCTTCCCTCCACATCCCCTCCACCTTCCCATTCCCTCCACATCCCATTCCCTCCACCTCACCTTCCCTCCACATCCCATTCCCTCCACCTTCCCTCCACATCCCCTCCACCTTCCCTTCCCTCCACCTCACCTTCCCTCCACATCCCATTCCCTCCACCTTCCCTCCACATCCCCTCCACCTTCCCTTCCCTCCACCTCACCTTCCCTCCACATCCCCTCCACCTCACCTTCCCTCCACATCCCCTCCACCTCACCTTCCCTCCACATCCCCTCCACCTCCTTTTTAGTTTTTTTCTGTTTGTTTTTCTCGTTTGTATATCTCTCACGATTTATAAAGAACACAGTCACACAATCACTGCCTGGCTTCTTTTTATTCCCTTCTTTAGCTGGTAGTTGTACTGATTCTCTTATTTTCTAGCCATGTTTCTGTCTGTCACTCTCATTGGATCTGCAGTGTGATCTGCTTATTGACCACCCTATTCCCTGAAGTCAAAGACTGGAACTATTGTGTCTTCTGAAGACCCTTAGTAGTGTTTTTTTGGACCTTGTGTGTTAATAAATTGGGTTCTACGAAAGATCAATTACTTTCTCAGGATGTTTGTTGACAGTGTTTTTGGGGGGGCAGATTATTTTAGCATGTTGACCATTTATATTCAGATCTTATGAGCTGCAACACACAGATATAAAGGTAAAGTATTTCCCTCACAAATCAGAACCAGCCTTTGTTCCTCAAAGCTGGGCTCAGCTGCACTAGGCTAATGCTAACTAACTCCAAAAGCTCCTATAAATTGAAGGGACAGTCGAGCAACTAGAGGTACAGTATCCATCGCCTTATAATTGACTCAGTTTTCTCAGTGTTTTTATTATAAGAATCTCCCGACATTTTTTTTTAAACACATATTTACAGTTCAATAACAACAAGGTTGTGTTTGTGTAGAATCCGGTCTTTATTGCACCTGCTTTCTATGCAAAACCTTGTATGAACAGTATCAACATAAGAAATGTCCAGCGTCACTGAAAGTAGAATGTGAAAACAGTGCAAACTAATGCAGATATCGAAGAACCCAGCAAAGAACTACTGTCAAATCATTTCTGACATAATTTACAACAATAAGAGACAAAAGTTTAGATTTTCCTCAGTATATAAAAGAACTAGGATAAAAGTACAGCAGTGTTTTCTCAGTATATAGTTCATATTTGTATCACATTACTTTTCACTAAAGATTTGATGGAACCCATTCCTCTTATTCTTCAGTTGTGTCTTGCTGTGACTTGAGGTTTGCATTAAGAAACAGTGAAGCGCTTCACTTTTAAGGAAACATTTTTTGTACAATACAGTCAAAGTCCAAGTATAACAAGATGCTTGAGAATGTGACAAGAAGATAAAGGCATAGTGACACTTTGCCTTACTTTCGTTGTTTCCAGTCACATACTTACAGTACCCCAGCTTTTGGTGAGATTGACATCTTCAAATAAGGACAGGTGAATATACTCAGGCTTTAACACAGATATCTGCATCGTCAGTTTGTTTAAACGTCAGAAACGTCTATCCTGTTGTTTCATCACTAATCTTGCTGCTCAGAAACCCAATTGTGTTATCCTCCATTTGGAAACGGAAGTGGGCATGCTGCGTTAAAACACTAAATGAGTGGAAGAACAACCTTTGTGCACGTAAACGTGCTTAATGTCAACTTAAAATCAAACACAAAATCTAACACGTTTGAACGACCAAAAATATACAAACTATAGCCTCTTCACACAAAAAGAAAATCAGTCATTCAAATTTCGGAAGGGGTAGGGATTGTGGAGTCCGACAGAGAGCGAGGTCTCACAAGGATTAATTAATTCTCCAAAATGCCAGTTCCAGAACTGTGTAACCTTGAGTGTGTAGTGGTGCCACAATTCCACATATTGTGACCATGGAGGATAAATTAGTCTTATGAGCAGAGTTCCTGGGGTGGAAGAGACAGACGTCTTCAACAGGCAGTACATTGTCTGTCGGGTAGATTTTTTTCTAGTGGTGACTAAAGTGGCTTTGTAAAGAAAACCAACCTGTTGATTACAATTGCTTTTGGCCCATATTCTGCTTAAACAGTGCAGAATCATTGAACTTTTAGTTGTAAAAGTTGTAAAATACTGAACCCCCCCTTTAAGATTGTTGCCCTACCTTTCACCAAGAATTGCAAGACTCTAGTAAGGGTGTGGGTAGGTGGTGCCCCCTGTTTATGTAATTCTTAAAAAAGAAAAGTCCATCCATCTTCCCAATGCTGACTCCTCGAGCATATGCCTCCTCTCCGTCTGTGGGAGACAAGCGGTTGTCCTTTGGTCCTTGGGCTCCCCCAACCAGGATGCTCCAACTGTCAGTTCTCTACCAACCAACCCCACTGCCCACCTCCACTCCTCCAACTGTCAGTTCTCTACCAACCAACCCCCAATGCCCACCTCCAATCCTCCAACTGTCAGTTCTCTACCAACCAACCCCCAATGCCCACCCCCACTCCTCCAACTGTCAGTTCTCTACCAACCAACCCCCACTGCCCACCTCCACTCCTCCAAATGTCAGTTCTCTACCAATCAACCCCCACTTCCCACCTCCAATCCTCCAACTGTCAGTTCTCTACCAACCAACCCCCACTGCCCACACCCACTCCTCCAACTGTCAGTTCTCTACCAACCAACCCCCACTGCCCACCTCCAATCCTCCAACTGTCAGTTCTCTACCAACCGACCCCCAATGCCCACCCCCACTCCTCCAACTGTCAGTTCTCTACCAACCAACCCCCACTGCCCACCCCCATTCCTCCATCTGTCAGTTCTCTACCAACCGACCCCCACTGCCCACCTCCAATCCTCCAACTGTCAGTTCTCTACCAACCAACCCCCACTGCCCACCCCCACTCCTCCAACTGTCAGTTCTCTACCAACCAACCCCCACTGCCCACCTCCACTCCTCCAACTGTCAGTTCTCTACCAACCAACCAACCCCCACTGCCCACCTCCAATCCTCCAACTGTCAGTTCTCTACCAACCAACCCCCACTGCCCACTCCCACTCCTCCAACTGTCAGTTCTCTATCAACCAACCCCCACTGCCCACCTCCAATCCTCCAACTGTCAGTTCTCTACCAACCAACCCCCACTGCCCACCCCCACTCCTCCAACTGTCAGTTCTCTACCAACCAACCCCCACTGCCCACCTCCACTCCTCCAACTGTCAGTTCTCTACCAACCAACCCCCACTGCCCACCTCCACTCCTCCAACTGTCAGTTCTCTACCAACCAACCCCCACTGCCCACCTCCACTCCTCCAACTGTCAGTTCTCTACCAACCAACCCCCACTGCCCACCCCCACTTCTCCAACTGTCAGTTCTCTACCAACCAATCCCACTGCCCACCTCCACTCCTCCAACTGTCAGTTCTCTACCAACCAACCCTACTGCCCACCTCCACTCCTCCAACTGTCAGTTCTCTACCAACCAACCCCACTGCCCACCTCCAATCCTCCAACTGTCAGTTCTCTACCAACCAACCCCCACTGCCCACCTCCACTCCTCCAACTGTCAGTTCTCTACCAACCAATCCCACTGCCCACCCCCACTCCTCCAACTGTCAGTTCTCTACCAACCAACCCCCACTGCCCACCTCCAATCCTCCAACTGTCAGTTCTCTACCAACCAATCCCACTGCCCACCCCCACTCCTCCAACTGTCAGTTCTCTACCAACCAACCCCCACTGCCCACCCCCACTCCTCCAACTGTCAGTTCTCTACCAACCAACCCCCACTGCCCACCTCCACTCCTCCAACTGTCAGTTCTCTACCAACCAACCCCACTGCCCACCTCCACTCCTCCAACTGTCAGTTCTCTACCAACCAACCCCCACTGCCCACCCCCACTCCTCCAACTGTCAGTTCTCTACCAACCAACCCCCACTGCCCACCTCCACTCCTCCAACTGTCAGTTCTCTACCAACCAATCCCACTGCCCACCTCCACCTCCACTCCTCCAACTGTCAGTTCTCTACCAACCAACCCCCACTGCCCACCCCCACTCCTCCAACTGTCAGTTCTCTACCAACCAACCCCCACTGCCCACCCCCACTCCTCCAACTGTCAGTTCTCTACCAACCAACCCCCACTGCTCACCCCCACTGTCAGTTCTCTGCCAACCCTCACTCCTTTAACCTCCATTCCCTCCCCAAGACCCTCAAAACCACTCACACATTAGATCAGTCCATCAAAACACAATTACACGGCACCACTGGGTCAGTAACATGTCCATCCGTCCAGCAGGGGGCAGCAGATCTTCTCTTCTCCCCCTGTATCTCCTTCCAGCCAGCTAGACTGACTATACAGAGTCTATTGTCTCAAGTGAGTCTCGCGCACCTGCCAGCAGTGCGGTGCTCTCAGATCTGCTTTTGCAGCTTTTTGTGTTACGCTGCATAGCAACATGTTCCGAGCACAGTTCTCGAATCAGCTTTTATGACTCGATCAGATGAGCCGCTCCTCTGGGGGAACCTTGAGCATGCTGTCCATCTCCAGACGCGCCCCGGCCACCTCCTGAGTGCTGGGGCTGTAGGCGCCCTCTGACTGGCGTTTCTTGCGGGCGGTGAGCACCATGAAGGTGATGCCAATGACAGCCAGCAGGACACAGAGGCACACCAGGGGGATGGCTATCACCAGCCACGGCACCCTCTCTTTCTGGGGCTGTTTCTGCAAGGCGGGAAAACAATCAAGGAACCAAGGGAGAAACGTCAGTGATGAGTAAATGACTGTGGCTAATTTTAAAATGACTTAATGCAAAACATTTTTATTACACGTCATAATCATTTTAAAGAATAAACCATTATAAATACCATTAAACATTTATTAATGTTATTAAGGCTCATGCATTGTAAAGATTACATACTTATAAATGCTTACTAAATCATTAAATAATTTATTATAGATGATGAATGCAAATTACTTCGAGGAGAAGGAGAATGAAGAAGTCAAGAGTTTCTTACGCTTGTATCGCAGAACAGACCGCTGTAGCCAGGCAGGCAAACACACCAGAACCTGTTGACTCGATCGATACACGATCCACCATTCTGACAGGGGTTCGACTCACACTCATCTATCTCCGTTTCACACCTGAGGAGAATAACACAGTAAGGATATTTAAAGTCTAGACCAGAGCAAGCATCATGTGAGATATACAGCACCAGTCAAAAGTTTGGACACACCTACTCATTCAAGAGTTTTTCTTTATTTGTACTATTTTCTACATTGTAGAATAATAGTGAAAGACATCAAAACTGAAATAACACATGGAATCATGTAGTAACCAAAAAAGTGTTCAACAAATCAAAATATATTTTATATCTGAGATTCTTCAAAGTAGCCACCCTTTGCCTTGATGACAGCTTTGCACACTCTTGGCTTTTTCAACAATCTTGAAGGAGTTCCCACATACGCTGAGCACTTGTTGGCTGCTTTTCCTTCACTCTGTGGTCCAACTCATCCCAAACCATCTGAATTGGGTTGAGGTCAGGTGATTGTGGAGGCCAGGTCATCTGATGCAGCACTCCTTCTTGGTCAAATAGGCCTTACACCACCTGGAGGTGTGTTGGGTCATTGTCCTGTTGAAAACAAGTGATAGTCCCACTAAGCGCAAACTAGATGGGATGGCTTAATGCTGCGGTTGCCATGCTGGTTAAGTGTGCTTTGAATTCTAAATAAATCAGTGACAGTGTCACTACCAAAGCTCCACCACACCTCCTCCTCCATGCTTCACGGTGGGAACCACACATGCGGAGATCATCTGTTCACCTACTCTGCGTCTCACAAAGACACATCGTTTGGAACCAAAAATCTCACATTTGGACTCATCAGAACAAAGGACAGATTTCTACCGGTCTAATGTCCATTGCTCATGTTTTTTGGCCCAAGCAAGTCTCTAATTCTTACTGGTGTCCTTTAGTAGTGGTTTCTTTTGCAACAATTTGACCATGAAGGCCTGATTCATACAGTCTCCTCTGAACAGTTGATGTTGAGATGTGTCTGTTACTTGAACTCTGTGAAGCATTTATTTGGGGTGCAGTCAGAGGTGAATTTAACTCTAATGAACTTATCCTCTGAGGCAGAGGTAACTGTGGATCTGTCTTTCTTGTGGCGGTCCTCATGAGAGCCAGTTTCATCATAGCGCTTGATACTTTTTGCGACTGAACTTGAAGAAACTTGAAATGTTCTGGATCGAAGTACTGATGGACTGTCGTTTCTCTTTGCTTATTTGAGCTGTTCTTGCCATAATATGGGCTTGGTCTTTTACCAAATAGTGTTATATTCTGTATACCACACCTACATGGTCACAATATAACTGATTGGCTCAAACGCATGAAGAAGGAAAGAAATTCCACAAATTAACTTTTAACAAGGCACACTTGTTAATTGAAATGCATTCCAGGTGACTACCTCATGAAGCTGGTTGAAAGAATGCCAAGAGTGTGCAAAGTGGTCATCAAGGGAAAGAGTGGCTACTTTGAAGAATCTTAAATGTAAAATACATTTTGATTTGACAGGCTCAAAATGGCCAGAAACAAAGAACTTTGTTCTGAAACTCGTCAGTCTATTGAAGTTCTGAGAAGTTAAGGCTATTCCATGCAAAAAATTGCCAAGAAACTGAAGATCTCGTACAGCTCTGTACTTGTCTAATGTACTTGTCCTCTTGCTCAGTTGTGCACAGGGCCTTACACTCTTTCTTTTCTGGTTAGAGCCAGTTTGAGCTGTTCTGTGAAGGGAGTAGTACACAGGGTTGTAAGAGATCTTCAGTTTCTTGGCAATTTCTCATATGGAATAGCCTTAATTTCTGAGAACAAGAATAGACTGATGAGTTTCAGAAGAAAGCTCTTTGTTTTTTGCCATTTTGAACCTGTAATCGAACCCACAAATGCTGATGGCTCCAGATACTCAACTAGTCTACAGAAGGCCAGTTTTATTGCTTCTTTAATCAGAAGAACAGTTTTCAGCTGCGCTAACATAATTGCAAAAGGGTTTCTAATGATTAATTAGCCTTTTAAAATTATAAACTTGGATTAGCTAACACAACGTGCCATTGGAACAAAGGAGTGATGGTTGCTGATAATGGACCTCTGTACGCCTATGGAGATATTCCATAAAAAATCTGCCATTTACAACATTAACAATGTCTACACTGTATTTCTGATCAATTTGATGTTATTTTGATGGACCAAAAATGTGCACAAGGACATTTCTAAGTGACCCCAAACTTTTGAACGGTAGTGTATATATTCTGGTATCCATCCCTATCATCCCAAGCAGTTTGGGGTGGTACCCTGGAATGCCTGATTTGTTAATAGCTGTATTATTTTGTACATGTCATCCATTTTTGTCCCACACTATTGAAAGGAGTTTGGGAACTTACCTCTCCCCTGCAAAACCGGGCACACAGGTACAATTGGCCCCCCACAGTCCGTCATGGCAGATCCCGTTTTCACAATGAACATCCTCTTCGCATGTCAGTGGGGGATAAGTCCACCTGTTGGTGATGTACAGAATTACACCTTCACAATGACGACTCAAAGCCTGTTTTATCTTCAAAACTATCCAATTTCCATAAATAGGTGTATAAATAAATATCAAAAGTATTTAATTGTTCAACTTATATTTAGAATATCCCTTTGTCACTTTAATATATTTCCACAAGGTATTCTGTATTTGATCTGATAGTTTGAGAAACTCCATATAAACCTTGTGTAAAACACATATGTGCTCGCTAGATAAAAAATCATGTGAGAATCTGTTGTTCCACATGACAATGATCCCTGTCACTTACTGTGACACTAATTGGTTGGCGTTAACAGAAAGTCTACTCACTGGCAGAGTGGGCCGGTGTAGTCGTCTGTGCACTCACAGGTGTAGCTGTTCACCCGGTCCATGCAGGAGCCCCCGTTCTCACAGCCATGTTCCTCACACTCATTAAGGTCCTCATCGCAAGAAACGCCCCCAAACCCCGGGTTGCACACGCACTCGAAACCTGCCAACTCATCCATGCAGGTGCCGTGGACGCAGGGCCCAGATGCACACTCGTCCGTGTCCACCTCGCAATTTTCTCCCTCCCAACCTGGCTTGCAAACACAGTCAAACTTGTTAAAGAGATCCTTGCACATGGCGCCGTTCTGACAGGGGTCCGAATGGCATACATCCTCACTCATACAGCCCATACGAATCTCCTCGTCGCTCGTTCTGTGGAAGTGGGCAGGCTGTGGCGGGTGTAGATCATCCACAAATGGTAGATAGACCCCGCTGACCCTTACGGCGCCCAGGCAGCCTGTGAAGCTCTCGGCGATAGCGACCTCCGCCCCTGCCTCGTTGAGGAAGTGCAGGGCACCTGCCTCCTCTGGGGTGCTGCTGGCGTCAGTGATGCCATCCACGGTGATGACCCAGTGTGATGCCTCGCTATCAGGGTCAGCCATGGAAATGCTCACCCGGTGCCATCCGCCGTCGGCCACGTGTCGCACACCGGAGAAGGTCAGCACCTCCACACTGTTTCCACCGTGGATCTCGACACGGATAGAGGAGTCCAGCAGTCCCACCAGTAGGAGCTCGGCCCCGTGGGAGGCACGGAGCAGCACAGCGTTCTCTGAGCGAGTACGGAGCTCCAGGTACACGTGGGTCAGAGACGAGCCCAAGGAACCCTCTGCACTGTACTGCACCGGGTTGTTCTCGAAGGTAGCGTTGGTCACACCTGAGGGTCAACAAGTGGGTAAGACTTCAGATGAAAACACCTACTTTTTGTTTTATTAAAGCTATCTAGTACGCATTTTGTGTGTGGGGATTTATCTCATTCATGCAATGACAGCTATACACTAAAGTAAATTAAAATGGCAATGCTTTTGAAAGAAATGGTGAAGAAACACTAAGTAGTTTTGCAAGACTTGAGTGATTTTCTTCAAGCTGAGAATTAGTTGAATATTTCCTCACACTCATATCCATCAGTCAGGTCCACACATTGTCCACCATTGACACACGGGTCACTGACACACCACACGCGCGTCTCGCAGGTCTTCCCAGTGAAATCCACAGGACAAGAACATGCAAAGCCATTCCACGTGATGGTGCAGTCTCCTCCGTTCTGGCATGGCTCCGGCTTCAGACCAAAAGAACATTCGGTGAACATTTAAACAACATTTAGTCAATTTTAGTCCAGTCACAAGTCACTGAGTTGTCCTCATTCATTACTGACAATGTCCTTCTATTTCAAGATAATCTGAATTTTGATACAGTTGACATGTCACATTTACATCCTACCCCTCATGTCTGTAGTACTTCCCTCTGTTGATAAAATCTAATTGTATTTGTCACATGCGCAGAATACAACAGGTGTAGACACCTTACTGTGAAATGCTTACTTACAAGCCCTTAACCAACAGTTCAATAAATAATAGTAATGTGTCAGTTGTCTTATACCATGGCCCGGTATAATATTATTACACATTATTACAATAGGGGTCCTGGTATGTGTGTAGTCCTGGTATGAGTGTAGTCCTGGTATGAGTGTAGTCCTCGTATGAGTGTAGTCCTCGTATGAGTGTAGTCCTCGTATGAGTGTAGTCCTGGTATGAGTGTAGTCCTGGTATGAGTGTAGTCCTGGTATGAGTGTAGTCCTGGTATGAGTGTAGTCCTGGTATGAGTGTAGTCAGTCCTACCTGGCAGGAGTTGTCGCTAATACAGCCCGGCTCTACATTCTCAGCATCAGCGGGGAAGTAGACCTCTCCCTCTGAGTTATTTAGTGTGCTGTTCCATGCATCCACGTCTAGATGCGCTCCGTCCAGACGCAGGTCCTGCAGGCAGCCCTTGAAGTGTCCCCCCCAGGCCTCAGAGTTTTCCCTCTCCCTGGGGAGACCCCCTACGTAGGCCAGGTCCCCACTGTGCACCTCCACCTCGGGAACCTCCCCTATTCCGTAGCGCAGGCCGGCGTGCTGGAAGAACACCCGTCCATACTGGACCTCGACGTGTAGAAGTTGCTTTTTGCCGGTGGTCACGACGATGGGTGCCGTCAGTGGGTGGCTTTCGGGGACGGAGCTGACCAGGACTCTCCCCATGCCCAGGAAAACATTAAAGTAGGCCTCGCCCTCTTCTCCGTCCTCTCCGGGTCGCCTCAGCTGGAAGAGCAGGCCATCGGGCTTCAGAGACCGCAGGAAGAAGGAGACGCTGAAGTTGGCGCCGTGATCAGTGCCAATGTCATAGGCACTGTAGCTCACAGTTTCCTCATGGCTGTATGTCCAGGAGGGGAACTCTGTCAGAACAGATAAAAGGAAATAAATACAAACTTAAACCAGAGGAATAAACCATGTGTGTCTGGCCATAGAAAGACATTAGGTAACACTTTATTTGGATAGTCAGTAACATTTGAACGAACTATCTACTAACCCTAGCCCTAAACCCTTATCCTAATCCTAACCTTAACCTTAGCAAGCAGTTGGTTGTCAACAGATAGTTTGTTGATAGTATGACCATCTGTAAAGCATCTACCGTTGGACTATCCGGGCAATCCAAATCAATTGTAACCAAACCTTAGGGCAAATTACTCATCAAAAAGTGAACACAAATATCTTAGAAAAAGTACTTTGATGAAGTGAGCATGTGCTCTCGGAATTGCAAATGAGGTTAATTAGAAAACGGTCTGGATGGAATGTTCTAAATGTATGTCTTTCTCAGAAGACTGTATTATCAGATACATTGTTAGAAGGTAAATGTTGCTTACCATCGGCGCAGCTGTGACCGTGGTAGGGCCGGTAGCAGTCGCAGCGGTGGCTGATCCACAGGTCCACACAGTGGCCTTGACCGGAGCAGGGGTCAGGTTCACACCACTCTGTCTTGCTACAGCCTAGCTCCATCTCATTGGCCTGCTCCTCTGGAAGGTTCTGGGGCAGGATGTCCTTGAAGTCGATCAGCAGGTCCTCCACACACCCCACAAACCCGTGGCCACTCTTCGTGTGCTCCAGCAACTCTCCGGGGGCACCGCCCACGTAGACGTGACCGAACGCCTCAGAGGGAACGAAGTGTGGCCCGTTGGGACCACCATCCTTCACCGTGCACCCTTCGCTGTCGCATCCTGGACCTTTCAGGTTAAAAACCAGCCCTTCCTCTTCGTTCACGTACACGTCAGCGTCGTGCCAGTCTCCATCGCTGACCAGCCCAGAGAATGCAACCTCCAGCTCGGCATCCTCCGAGAAGGCCTTGGCGCGAAGACCTCCACCCACAATCTCCAGCAAGAGGTGGCTGTCAGCATCGCCACGGTAGAAGAGCACCATGTCGGACAAGGTGGTGCGAAAGCGTAGCCGGACTCCCTTCCCGTGGTGGTGGTGCTCAGCATGCCTCCGTCTCCTCCTCTCTTCCACTTCCAGGGTGACCATGATAAGGACGAAGCCCGGACTGGAGAATGAGAAGGTGGTGGGTGTGGAGCAGAGCTCACCGTAGAAGCCGTGGGGGCAGAGGCAGGTGTGGCCATGCTCTTCCTCTTCCAGCCACGGGTGGCAGGTGGCACCATTCTGGCATTCTTGATCCACGCAGCCCAGGAGCTGGATGCCGCAGTGGTGGCCACCCCAGGGCAGCTTGTCAGGCTCAGCCTCAGGACAGTGGCAGGTGTAGCTGGCCATGCCGTCCTCGCACCATGCACCGTTCAGACATGGCTGGCTCTCGCACTCATCAATGTTGATTTCGCAAATTTCCCCTGAAAATGCAATGCACTATTTCAGTCAGACTTTTGAAGATCTATCTACCTAGAATTGAATCTACAGATCAGTCCATTCTTCTGATATGATAAAAACAGCACAAGGATATACACTGAGTGTACAAAACATTATGAACACCTTCCTAATATTGAGTCCCCCTCTTTTGCCCTCAGATCAGCCTCAATTCGTTGGGCATGGATGGTGTCGAAAGCATTTCACAGGTATGTTGGCCCATGTTGACTCCAATGCTTCCCACAGTTGTGTCCTTTGGGTGGTGGACAATTGGAAACTGTTGAGCGTGAGAAAACCCAGTAGCGTTACAGTTCTTCACAAAAAAGGTGCGCCTGGCACCTAGTAACATACCCGTTCAAAAGCAGTTCAATCTTTTGTCTTTCTCATTCACCCTCTGAATGTTACACATACACAATCCATTTCTGAATTGTCTCAAGGTTTTAAAATCCTTCTTTAACCTGTCTCCTCCCCTTCATCTACACTGACTGAAGTGGATTTAACAAGTGACAACAAATAAGGGATCATAGACTGACCAGGTGAGTCCAAGAGAAAGCTGTGTCATGGAAAGAGCAGGTGTTCCTAATGTTTTGTACAGTCAGTGTCGATAATACTGTCCTGCTGTAATGATGTACATAAGTATACAGAGTTTTTGAAGACCTTACCCATAAATCCTTCTGGACATAAACAGGTGTAGCCATTCACCTGATCCTCACAAGAGCCTCTATTCTGGCAGGGTTCAGACTCACACTCATCAATGTTCACGGAACAGTTCTCTCCTGGAAAGAGACAAAGAAACAACACCAACAACCTTATTCTCTGTCTGTGTGAAATGGACAAAACAATTCAAAAAAGTAACCAACCTTAAATTTGCTCCTGTGCAACGTTCAATGTTAGAAAAACCCCTCTCCTTTCATTGGACTGCGTCTCACCTGCGAACCCGGGTGGACATTGGCACAGGTATCCGGCAGCGTCGGCGAACCTGAACTCCCAGTCCATCTCCCAGTGGGATGTGTCGGAACGCTCGAAACACTCGCCGTCGTTTTCACATGGCTGCTGAGCACACTCATCAATGTCCATCTCACAGTTCTCCCCCTCATAACCTAGGATAACCAATGACATGGAATTACACTGTATGTAGTACTGTTCACTCAAAGCCTAAACAAACTGCACTACTAGTAGACAATTATGACACCACCCTCTTTCACTCTCCAGTCGTCTGACAGCATGAACAACTGCACCTACTCCAGACATGAACAACTGTACCTACTCCAGACATGAACAACTGCACCTACACCAGACATGGACAACTGTACCTACTCCAGACATGAACAACTGCACCTACTCCAGACATGAACAACTGCACCTACTCCAGACATGAACAACTGTACCTACTCCAGACATGAACAACTGCACCTACTCCAGACATGGACAACTGTACCTACTCCAGACATGGACAACTGTACCTACTCCAGACATGAACAACTGTACCTACTCCAGACATGGACAACTGTACCTACTCCAGACATGAACAACTGCACCTACTCCAGACATGGACAACTGTACCTACTCCAGACATGGACAACTGTACCTACTCCAGACATGAACAACTGTACCTACTCCAGACATGGACAACTGCACCTACTCCAGACATGGACAACTGTACCTACTCCAGACATGGACAACTGTACCTACTCCAGACATGAACAACTGTACCTACTCGAGACATGAACAACTGCACCTACTCCAGACATGGACAACTGTACCTACTCCAGACATGAACAACTGTACCTACTCCAGACATGGACAACTGTACCTACTCCAGACATGAACAACTGTACCTACTCCAGACATGGACAACTGTACCTACTCCAGACATGAACAACTGTACCTACTCCAGACATGGACAACTGTACCTACTCCAGACATGGACAACTGTACCTACTCCAGACATGAACAACTGTACCTACTCCAGACATGAACAACTGTACCTACTCCAGACATGGACAACTGTACCTACTCCAGACATGAACAACTGTACCTACTCCAGACATGGACAACTGTACCTACTCCAGACATGAACAACTGTACCTACTCCAGACATGAACAACTGTACCTACTCCAGACATGGACAACTGTACCTACTCCAGACATGAACAACTGTACCTACTCCAGACATGGACAACTGTACCTACTCCAGACATGGACAACTGTACCTACTCCAGACATGAACAACTGTACCTACTCCAGACATGAACAACTGTACCTACTCCAGACATGAACAACTGTACCTACTCCAGACATGAACAACTGTACCTACTCCAGACATGGACAACTGTACCTACTCCAGACATGAACAACTGCACCTACTCCAGACATGGACAACTGTACCTACTCCAGACATGGACAACTGTACCTACTCCAGACATGAACAACTGTACCTACTCCAGACATGAACAACTGTACCTACTCCAGACATGAACAACTGTACCTACTCCAGACATGGACAACCGCAGCACCATATCAGTTTAGTGTTTGTCTTTTTAACGCTGTTTGACAACATTTCTGCAAATGTGGTGGGCAATGGTAAGGTGCACATACCAGGCCAGCAGAGACAGGTATACTCTTTGACTCCCTCCAGGCAGGTGGCGCCGTGCTGACACGGGTCAGATGCACACTCAGGGATGTCCTCCTCACAGTGGTCACCCAGGAAGCCTGTGTCCTCACAGTCACACTCATAGCTGTAGGAAAGGAAGTCTGGGTCAGTTGCAATCGCTACATTGACATTCAACAAAGCAAATAGGCCAAATACAGATTAATGCAAAAAATGTAACAGATGGATGATTGAGATAAAGCTCACACACATACACATGGTACGACACACTCTACACACATACACATGGTAAGACACACTCTACACACACATACACATAATGAGACACTCTACACACACATACACATGGTAAGACACACTACACACACATACACATGGTAAGACACACTCTACACACACATACACATAATAAGACACTACACACACATACACATGGTAAGACACACTACACACACATACACATGGTAAGACACACTCTCCACACACATACACATAATAAGACACTCTACACACACATACACATGGTAAGACACACTACACACACATACACATGGTAAGACACACTCTACACACACATACACATAATAAGACACTCTACACACACATACACATGGTAAGACACACTACACACATACACATGGTAAGACACACTCTACATACATACACATGGTAAGACACTCTACACACACATACACATGGTAAGACACACTCTACACACATACACATACACATGGTAAGACACACTCTACACACATACACATGGTAAGACACACTCTACACACATACACATGGTAAGACACTCTACACACACATACACATGGTAAGACACACTCTACACACACACATACACATGGTAAGACACTACACACACATACACATGATAAGACACACTCTACATACACATGGTAAGACACACTCTACACACACACATACACATGGTAAGACACACTCTACACACACACGGTAAGACACACTACACACACACACACGGTAAGACACACTACACACACATACACATGGTAAGACACTCTACACACACATACACATGGTAAGACACTCTACACACACATACACATGATAAGACACACTACACACACACATACACATGGTAAGACACACTCTACACACACACGGTAAGACACACTACACACACGGTAAGACACACTCTACACACACATACACATGGTAAGACACTCTACACACACACATACACATGGTAAGACACTACACACACATACACATGATGAGACACACTCTACACACACACATACACATGGTAAGACACACTCTACACACACACGGTAAGACACACTACACACACATACACATGGTAAGACACTCTACACACACATACACATGATAAGACACACTACACACACACATACACATGGTAAGACACACTACACACACACATACACATGGTAAGACGCACTCTACACACACATACACATGGTAAGACACACTACACACACATACACATGGTAAGACACTCTACACACACATACACATGGTAAGACACTCTACACACACATACACATGATAAGACACACTACACACACACATACACATGGTAAGACACACTCTACACATACACATGGTAAGACACACTCTACACACACACGGTAAGACACACTACACACACATACACATGGTAAGACACTCTACACACACATACACATGGTAAGACACTCTACACACACACATACACATGGTAAGACACACTCTACACACACACATACACATGGTAAGACACACTCTACACACACACGGTAAGACACACTACACACACATACACATGGTAAGACACTCTACACACACATACACATGGTAAGACACACTCTACACACACACATACACATGGTAAGACACACTACACACACACGTACACATGGTAAGATGCACTCTACACACACATACACATGGTAAGACACACTACACACACATACACATGGTAAGACACTCTACACACACATACACATGGTAAGACACTCTACACACACATACACATGGTAAGACACTCTACACACACATACACATGATAAGACACACTACACACACACATACACATGGTAAGACACACTCTACACACACACATACACATGGTAAGACACTCTACACACACATACACATAATAAGACACACTCTACACACACACATACACATGGTAAGACACTACACACACATACACATGATAAGACACACTCTACACACACACATACACATGGTAAGACACTACACACACATACACATGATAAGACACACTCTACATACACATGGTAAGACACACTCTACACACACACATACACATGGTAAGACACACTCTACACACACACGGTAAGACACACTACACACACATACACATGGTAAGACACTCTACACACACATACACATGGTAAGACACTCTACACACACATACACATGGTAAGACATACTCTACATACACATGGTAAGACACACTACACACACACATACACATGGTAAGACGCACTCTACACACACACACACACACATGGTAAGACACACTACACACACACATGATAAGACACACTCTACACACACACATACACATGGTAAGACACACTCTACACACACACGGTAAGACACACTACACACACATACACATGGTAAGACACTCTACACACACATACACATGGTAAGACACTCTACACACACATACACATGGTAAGACATACTCTACATACACATGGTAAGACACACTACACACACACATACACATGGTAAGACGCACTCTACACACACACACACACACATGGTAAGACACTCTACACACACATACACATGGTAAGACACTCTACACACACATACACATGATAAGACACACTACACACACACATACACATGGTAAGACACACTCTACACACACACATACACATGGTAAGACACTCTACACACACATACACATAATAAGACACACTCTACACACACACATACACATGGTAAGACACTACACACACATACACATGATAAGACACACTCTACACACACACATACACATGGTAAGACACACTCTACACACACACACACATGGTAAGACACACTACACACACACATGATAAGACACTCTACACACACATACACATGGTAAGACACACTCTACACACACATACACATGGTAAGACACACACTACACACACATACACATGGTAAGACACTCTACACACACATACACATGGTAAGACACTCTACACACACATACACATGGTAAGACACTCTACACACACATACACATGATAAGACACACTACACACACACATACACATGGTAAGACACACTCTACACACACACATACACATGGTAAGACACTCTACACACACATACACATGGTAAGACACTCTACACACACATACACATGGTAAGACACTCTACACACACATACACATGATAAGACACACTAGACACACACATACACATGGTAAGACACTACACACACATACACATGGTAAGACACTCTACACACACATACACATGGTAAGACACTCTACACACACATACACATGGTAAGACACACTCTACACACACACATACACATGGTAAGACACTCTACACACACGCACACATGATAAGACACACACTACACACACACATGATAAGACACTCTACACACACATACACATGGTAAGACACACTCTACACACACACATACACATGGTAAGACACTCTACACACACATACACATGGTAAGACACACTCTACACACACACATACACATGGTAAGACACTCTACACACACATACACATGGTAAGACACACTCTACACACACACATACACATGGTAAGACACACTCTACACACACACGGTAAGACACACTACACACACATACACATGGTAAGACACTCTACACACACATACACATGGTAAGACACTACACACACACATACACATGGTAAGACACTACACACACATACACATGATAAGACACACTAGACACACACATACACATGGTAAGACACTCTACACACACATACACATGGTAAGACACTACACACACATACACATGATAAGACACACTAGACACACACATACACATGGTAAGACACTCTACACACACATACACATGGTAAGACACTCTACACACACATACACATGATAAGACACACTAGACACACACATACACATGGTAAGACACTACACACACATACACATGATAAGACACACTAGACACACACATACACATGGTAAGACACTCTACACACACATACACATGGTAAGACACTCTACACACACATACACATGGTAAGACACTACACACACATACACATGATAAGACACACACACATACACATGGTAAGACACTCTACACACACATACACATGGTAAGACACACTCTACACACACGCACACATGATAAGACACACACTACACACACACATGTACACATGGATTTTGTATTGTAGATAATATGTGGTAGTAGAGTTGTGGCCTGAGGGCAGACACTTAATGTGTTGTGAAAAGTGTTATGGAATGTGATGTCATGTAATATTCTAACTTGTATATAACTGCCTTAATGTTGATGGACCCCAGGAAGAATAGCTGCTGCCTTGGCAGGAACTAATGGGGATCAATAATAAAACCCAGGAAGAGTAGCTGCTGCCTTGGCAGGAACTAATGGGGATCCATAATAAACCCCAGGAAGAGTAGCTGCTGCCTTGGCAGGAACTAATGGGGATCCTTAATAAATACAAATAATGTCCTGTCTCAATGTGAGGGTCTTAAGCTCACCAAAACGGCAGTCAGGCCCCAAAGTAATTTAAGGACAGGATTTGTGTCTGTCTGGTGGGGCAATCCTAAAAGCCTTGGGCAGTTACCTGTCCACCTTGTCCTGACAGATAGCCCCATTTAGGCAGGGATCGCTGGCACACTCG